>NW_013666015.1:367832-392297 GCF_000517525.1 Limulus polyphemus | reverse complement strand
CTGGATTATGATATATTGGGTATTTGCACATTTCCCAGTAAGAAGAGACTATTAGACTACTGGGCCAAACAAGACTGGAAAGTGTATCGGAGCTTGTTCAAGCATAGAAAAATGGCCCTGTGGTATACATTAAAAATAAAACATATGTAGAACTTAAAGTGACTTGAAAAATGTATCAATTACTGACACTGATTTTATGCTGGCTAAAATTTCCTTTCTTGAATCTGTTGACAAGCAGTTCTAACTGTTCAGCCATTCACAGTAGACAACCTTGAAGAGGTGATTGGTTTTTCACTATAGCATTCATCTTTTTTTCATTGCTAGGTCTTCTGCAATTCCATTCTCGTTCTTTCTTCTTTAATCCAATCTTTCCAATGCTATACTGGCCTTCCCCTACTGGCAGCTCTAATGCGCTCCTTATTTCTTGTTCTTTTCATGTGGTTAAACCATCTCAGCCTTGTTTTTTTGCCTTTTCCTCAATTCCACAGACTCCTGTCATTCCTTATTTGTTCTTCTCTTTTTTCGGTGACACTCCAAACAGCCATCTCAGCATTCTCATTTCTGTTCTTATCAACAAACCTTCTTTCTTCTTCAGGATTTAAAAATATGTCTTTTTGTCAAGTGTCAAAATATAAGGCTTTTACTTATACTTCTTAATAGTATATATACTGTGTTGTTGTTGGGCTTAGGATTCTTCTACAGGTGGTGTGTGTGACTTGTTAGGGATAATTCAATGATGAATAAACAGCACGCACTTCACTTGTTTTCGAAATTATATATATTTGGAACAAGTTAAACATACGTACAACAATTCTTCACACCAGAGATTATAGGGGTATCATAAACATTATATGTATAGTTCTCTTCTTGTCAAAAGTCCACTTAGGACTATTCAATTACTTTAGAATGTCGGTTGACAAGCTGAACTATTGCACTAGTATTCTGTGTGGTTCTCTTACAATTGTGATGCAAGTTACTGTAATCGTTTGGTCTTCTTTCTTCAAAATATCCTCTGTTCCATTTGTGAAAGTGTACTCAGGCTGATTCAATTACTTTAGAACCACGTTTTTATGGAATAAATTCTTCTTATCTCCTTTTCTACTGTTAGTCTTGCACTTAACATATTAAACATTAGGCCTATCACTTCTACGGTAGTTAACTTCACACTGCTATTGTCTGTCTGGTGTTTCTGCTTATCTCTCACTATTTATATGTTTATCCCTTAATCATCTGCCCACCTTCTATATTCTTGACATCAGTGTCTTGAATGCGACATTCGATAGTCTCAACATCAATGACTTATAAGCACAACTTCCTACAGTTGTCTGCTTTCAACTCTTATTATAACAGTAATAAAATATTCACTCACAAAAATTAATCAATAATATCTAAACTAAACAGCCTTTTTTGTATCATAACAGCTCTATAGAGGAACACTAGTCTAATTACATTTTTATACACTTTGGCTTTCAGTGTCCTTGGTAACCTTTTGTCACAAATGACTAGCTATTTCCTCCAACCCATCTGGATTCTATCTCTCATCTTCTCTTTCACTTGTACTTCTCAAGTACCTAAAGTCTTCTACCTGTTCCAGTGGCTCCCCTTTTACATCTTTGATCTTAACCTTCTTCCTACCTTTTCCACTCATCATGATTACTCTTTTTCTGGCATTCACTTTCAAGCCTCTTCTGCAACACTTTAACTTGCATTTATAGCTCCTGTTCACTTTCAGCTTTAGGGCAAGGTCATCAGTGAATAATAAGTCCCACAGTGGTCACTTTTGGTACAACTTACTCAAAACTTTGATGACAATAGTACAGCAGGGGGGCTAATAGCTGACTCTTGGTGCATCCTAACATTTACTTCAAACTTGTTCTCTTCTCCACATACCATTTTCGTTATTTTTATTGCTTCTTCATAAGTGACTGTCACTAGTTTAATCAGTTTTTTGGGTACTCTTTTTTTTTTTTCTTTCAGAGGCACCAGTATACTAATTCTTATGGCACTATTTCATATACTTTCTACAAATACATGGTATAAATTTTTGGTTTTTTCAAAGTACTTCTCTTGCAACTGTCTCCGAATGAAGATTGTATCTATTGGTCCTCCCCAATACCAAAATCCTAACTGTATTTCCCTTATTCTATTTTCCAGTTTTTTCACTTTCCGCAGATTCTCCACCATTTTTATTCTTCTATAATTTTCACACTCAAGAGCATCTCCTTACTGCTTGTAGATGGGTATCAATAAGCTCTTTCCATTCCCTGGGTATTTGCTCTTTACTTGTCTATTCTGAATACCTTCTCTGCTCCTGGTGTCTCCATGTTGTCATACCAATTTTTATTGTCTTCTTTGTCACTGCCATCACTCTTTTCACTTCCTTTTTTTTTTCTTGAATGATTGTCCTTCATCTGCCATTCTCTAAAGGCTTCTTTCCTTTCTTTATTGGTTTGCTGCACTTTCTGCTCCATTACCATGCTTCCTTCTGTTTAGACCTTCGTCCTTTTGTTTTGCTGCAAATGTTTTCTGCCTCTTGAATCAGGCAGTTCTTCAGTACTTTCCAGCTATCTTTTGGACCTCCTGCATATTTTGTATCACTGGTATTTCTCTTGGTTTTCTCCTTCTAACTTCCACACTTTAATCTTCTAAGTTCTTTTCTACTTGTTCCTCTTTTTCTCCATTATCAACAGGAGAAGAGATAATTGCTACTCTTATGAAATGATTTGGAAAGCAAAATGCATTGAAAACTGCCCATCAGTTATCAAACTTTTTAAAATCAATATGAATAATGCAAGAATATGGTGAATTATTGAAAGGTGAATGTTAAATTTGCAGTGGACACTCATTTAAAATTACTGAAAAGGGAAACTAAAATACTGACAAGCAATGAAGTTTTGGATAAACTTTGTCATTTTTGCAAAGAAACATTAAATGAATTGCAAGGCAGATCTCCAATTATCTGTGCTTTGTCAAGGAATTTGCCCAGCTTGCATCCTTGTCATGTGGTGTAAAATGAGCAAAAGAAACAGCTGGTATAAAAAAAATTAAGAATGTACTAAAAATATGTGAAAAGCAATTTGAGGCAAAGAAAGTGAATGTGACTCACTTGTGGAAATTTGATAATTTTTTAGAAAGAGGAAAGTACTGCCTTTCAAGAATTCTGAATTAGCTATAAGGTTAATTGCCTGAACTGTTTGTTATATGAATGCATGGGAAAGAACAATAATTTTGAAACAAACAATGCAGTTAGAAATTTGCCCTTTTTTTTTCAAGTTCAGGCTAATTTGGAAAGTGGGTTCTCAGTAAGTTGATAAACATACTTCACAAAGCAGGGATGACAATCTAAAACATATTGATGATCTTTGAAATCACTTTCACCAAAGATAGATTGTTTTGAGCAGCTCGGGGAAGGCTGCAACTTTGAGAAACAGAAATGAGAGATAATGGGATGTAGGAGAAAAGAAACTAAGAAGAATGCAAAAGTTCAAGGAAACAAATGAATATACAGTATACAGGTCACATTATCATGAACTCTAATTTCCTGTGGAGAACTGCAAACAAAGAGAGAAGAAATATACAGAGTGTGGACATTAATATTGAAAAGTTAAGACAAAAAGTGAAAGAACACTGAATTATTGAAACAAAGACTATCTATGAAAGCTTATCCAGTTTATTAAGTAAAAGTCATTTTATAAAATGTTTGAAAATACATTTGTGTGTTCTTTTCTTGTGTAACATTCACAATATTATTATACTGATGATGAAAAATTTAACAGGTAATTGAAAATGGATGCAAAGTTATGGAATTAGCTGAGCCAAAAAGTATACGAACCCTGGAGGATTCAATGTTTTATTTTTTAATGTAATGTGTATTGTTAATTATCCATTATTAAGTATTTCCTAAGTGAATAAGTGTGTGGTTGATTAAAAATATTATTCCTAGTTTTATTTTAGTGTGTATTCAGTCATTATGTATTATTTCTTGTATTATCAATAATTGTTCAACATCATAATTACCAAGGGTAAAGTTTTTAAAGCGTGTTATTTTAATGTGACAAGTTTGTTTTCATAATAAGGTGTAATAATTATTTTAAAACAAAATCAAGGTTTAAGCCGGGTTCAAACTTAAATTTTTTAAACCTTGAGCTCAAATGTGATCCAAATAAAAAAAAGCTGTACAATCCTTAAAAATGATGTAACTTTAAACAGTTCTTATTTGTGGGTAAATATGCTATTTACTTTTATCACCAAAAATTAAAGGTCAGTTGTTATTTAATTTGAATGTGTGTGTGTGTATCACACTCATGAATAGTAACTGGAAATTACTATCAGATCTTTCTTCAGCACTTAATTTAAAATTTTTAGAAACAATAGTGTAGAGTAACCAAACTGTGCTTTAACACCTTATACTTATTTTAATGCAATTTAAGTGAAATTTTGGTAAATAGGATTATTGGTATTTAAAATTTATTAAAACTTGAAATGCTTTTTCAATTTTCCTGAACTATTTTTTCCTCTATCTCTTACATTTTTTGATATTGTCTGTAGCCAAGGTTACTGCAGTACTTTTATGTAAATTATTACTCATCAGAAAGGTAAGTCTAAGCAATGTGTGTTTACGTTAGGAAGACATTAACGACAAACAAATTTCATTGTTCATTGTTATTAATCACAGTAAGTTTGACTAAAAAGGGCTTAATGTAATATTTTATGTTGTTCTATTGGTGTCACAACCTGTTAACAAAGCAAAAGCCTTGCAATAGTAAAAAATCCTCCTTGAGACTAACTTATACAGGAAAAATCAGTTTTATGCACAAAGCCACTGAACCAAAAGATTGATTATTGTAATGTTCAATTTTATTTTACATAAAGGGTATTAAAATGGGTTTGCATGAAGTGTATGACATAAGGACGTGATTTAGATCTTTAATAAAGCTTTAACAATTTCATAATAAATTAAATGAAGACATACTCTTAGATATATGCTATAAATGAGACAAATCTGCATTTTGTTTTTATTTAAAACATTTTAAAAATTCTATTTATGTAAATTGAAGCATTACCTAATACACTAAAAATGTGTAAATCACTCTCATCAGACAAAATGTTTATCACAAGAGTACATGCTACCTGTAGTGAACTTAATGGGCACCAAGCAAGCTTAGTGTATTTAAAGGCATCAGATAAACATTTAAAAATTGTGTTGAATACTTAAATTGTGAATATGGTTTTCTGAGGCTGTACAACATGATCCTGTGAAGAAAGAATTACCATCAAAAGCTTTTACAGAAATTACTTTTATAATTGAATTAAACTGAATAGAAACACATTACATAAAACAATATCAATGACATTTTTCACATTTACATTTCCCATAAAGATTTTGTAAATTTACAAATGCAAATCAAAATCATTTGCAATTTTTTCAAACAATATTTTATTGTAAGTAAATGTATAAGTGATACGTTAAACAAAAAAAGTTGTTTATAACTTCAAAATATCTAAAACTTTAATGTATAATACGTTGAGATCAGTTTGAATATCACCCTTAGATTTAATGATCTTTTGTTGTAGCTATGTATGTTTACTAAAGATGTATCTAAGTTTTAAATTACATGTTCTGTACAGGTGTTTGTTGCATCAATAAGTCATGAACTGGTATAATAAAACAAATTTTACAAAACATAAATGAAGATTATTTTACTACAAAATGAATAAATTTAATTATATATATATAAAATATACATACATAATCATAATTTTGTTTAAAAATGAACAAAAGTGAAAACTAACAGCATGCATGAACTACTTACTATACATTTAATTAAAAAAAAACTTTGTAAATATTATATAAAAATATGTGTGTATATGTGTATTTATATGTCAGATGCAATGACATTATGTACAAATTCAAAAACACTTAACATATTTCCAAATGAGATTACTTTTTGCAAAACTTTGTCCCTCCTAACTATTCTACTTGACCAATTCAGAGTTACTTAAATACTGTATTATGAATATATATTTACAATATCAGCAAGTAAACATTCTTTAATAGTATTTCTGAGTATTAATTATGTCTGTTTAAAAGAATATTCAGCATTAAAGAAAATCCTTGTAAAATTTACAACATTAAGGTATAAAGCTATCACATTTATCAGTGTTAATAAAAACAGTTGTAAATTTAATATTTTGTTATAGTTTGAGAAGTAAGTATATGAATATAATTTCTAATAAAATTTTGTTGGGTTGTAGTTTACCAGTTTTGCATAAACTTATCCAAGTATTTCTTACAGTTAGAACAATAAACATCTGGTGGAATTACCAAAATGTTTGGGTTAAATATGAAAAGGATTTTTCTGAACTAAGTTTTTTTCTTTGGCGATATGGTCTCTCTGTTACTTAACCCGCAACCAAACAGTTTTTTTTGCATTGAACTCTTTTCTTGCATTTTCATGATTTGGGTATTTGAAACTACTGCATCATTCTTTTTTTCTTCTATGCAAGACACTAAAACAACTTGATCGGAGAATGTTACGCATTTTTTAGAGCCCTGTTTCTTTCTAGGTGAGATTAAGGAATGTGAAATACTATCACAGGTGGAGAAATAAGGTATTTTACACTTTCTACTGCTTTTTCCTGGATGTGGATTTCCTTTAGAAACTCTATCACACAAAGACTGTATTCCATCTTTTTGTTTGGTTTGATCAGATAAATTAAAATTCTTTCTATGATAGCTAGAAACAAACTTTGTGTGCTCTGGGAATGTCTTTTTTATCTCAGAAACTTTACTCTTGCTTTGCCTGCCTGCACACATTGAAAAAATAGTTGCATCATTTGATGCCCATTTATTTCGTAATAATTCCAATCGTTTAAGTGTAGTTTCATAATCAGGTGGTCCTTCAAATAATTTGTTTTCACACACTGTTGGATATATTATATTTTGTGATTCAGATTGTTTTGACACTGTAAGTGGCATGTCACTTAATAGTGATAGACTGATATCACCAGTCACTTGAACAGGTTCTGCAAAACTTTTGTTCTCATCTCCAAAAACACTTTCAATTTGACCAGAAGGCTTGATAATGGATTCAGTTCTTGATGCAGAGTCTTTTTCTAACTGTAAACATTTAACATGTGATGCATATGTTTTACTCCTTTTGGTATTTCTATTAAATTCCATCTTAGTCCCTTGTAGCAGCTGGTGAAAGTTCATACCCTGGTCAGAAAATATAAGTCATTTTTATATACTATCAATGTTTTTTGTACATTTTTATATTGAAAAACGAATTATATAACTGATAATTTTGCATTTTATAGTACAGTAACTGTAACAGACAGCTGTTATAAAAATTATTTTATGTAACCACTTGAAATAAAATAATATAAATGATCACAAACATAGAAGTGAATTCTTGGTTTAATGTTTGGCCAACTTATCAATTAAAAAACATTGACTTACTTCTTGTACTTGATATTAATGCATTAAAAGGATCTACACTGTACCTAAAGAAGAAAAGCATGAGTAGTGTAGAAAAAGTTTCTACTCTTCACTATGTATTAGTCTATGATGCATAGATCTGTAAGCTGCTTTTTTCTTTCATAAAAACTACCTTTAATTTAAAGCATAAAAATGCTAAAACTCGTATAAACTTAGTCCCCTTTAATCTGCTAAATCTGTATCTCTGCAATTTAAATACTTTTTGTTCCTAAGTTTTAAATATCCCTCTGGTGTTTTTCACAACAACAACAAAAAAAAAGATGCAAAAAAATAATCTATATATAAAAACTTCTTTACAATTCTGATCTTGGTTTGTAAAATAGGGCATACAAAAGAGAATGACAGCTTTTATATATTATGGGATGAAGTGTAACTCATTATTTCACTTCAGTATAATTCCTTATAACAGCCATAGAAAGAACAGTGAAAAATTATTCAAGAAAACATATTAAAATGAAACATTCAAAAACAATAAAATTAACTTAAAATTGAGTGTCTTACTTCACGAGTTTTCTGTGCTTCTGATACAATTTTGTACAATGCCCCTTTGTCAACAGACTGTGAATCATCTACAGAATAAAAGTGACAAAAATAACAGCATTTAAAATTTTTGTGAATGTGTCGATAAGAGTTCAATCTATGCAAGTTTTTAACTTTTATCTATTAAACATTTAGTTGTTAGAAAACTTAAAGGTAAAATACTTATTATGCCAGATAACCCTTCATTTATTACTGTTTCCATATTGAAAAACTATATAAACTTAGATACAAAATTAAATAAATCACCTTAACAATGTAGATAAAAGGTGATTTTGTTTTTCAATTCTGTACAGAAATTATGGCCAGGATAAAACAGTTGTCACTTGAAATGCCATGACATGCAGTAAGGAAGCTTGTACATTTTCTATATTGCATAATGTATTAAGGAAAACTTATAATCCAATGTAAAAACTTGTAACAAAAGTTAAGTAATATTCCTACCAAGTCTAAGATTTCTATAAGACCGAAGTCGCCTTCTCTGCAACAAGTGAATCTGCTTTTGCTGTAGTTGATTAATCCATTCCGCTTCTTTCAAAGAGTGATTTTTAAACAAGTCCTGTGGAATGATGATCTCTGTTTCTCCATATCTACTGATAGGTTCTTTAGTTTTATTGTTGAAAGAGGTGATGAGCTCTTGCTGACTACTTTGAAATTTTGGTAGTATCGTTTTCTTGGTATTGTAACCTTGTAACTTTGAACAGTGACTATCATTTTTCTGACTTCCATTAGTATCAGGCAAGTATTCAGAAGCCAAATAATTTGATCTTTTTAAATGGTGAGGAAATTTACTTGTTAAACTTCTGTCCATTATTATTTTACTATTGACGTTTTGTGATGACTTGTTTGCAGATAATAAATGATGTGTGAACACTGTTTCACTTTTCTCTGGATAGTAATTACATTCTGTCATAGATGTTTCTTGTCTTTGTAAAATTTGGTTATTTATACTAATTTTGTTCTTTTGACTGTCTTGATGAGAACCTTTACTGTCTCTGGGTCCTTGTATTCTTGTTGAAAAGTCATCAAGATTTGAGGTTTTAAACTGTTGTGACTTAATGAACTGTGGTGTATCAAAGATGCCTGAATCATCATAAGAATTAGGTTGGACATAATTTTGATTTGTTTTTTCTCTCAGATCAGGAAGGCTATAATTTTTTCTTTGCATAAACCCACTAAAACGTTTCCGTCGTATCTTGTGTTGTTTTTTACTAAGCTGATCAGCGAATTTCTGATTGAGTATATCACAGCTTTCTTCCAAGTCATTATTCATTCTAGTAGAGGGAACAGAGTAAGTTCCTTGAAGGGAACATTTATTATTTCTTTTTATACCAGTGATCTGATCTGGTTGATCTGATTTTCTTCGATATGATTGCTCTTTTTCAGAAGTTAAATTCATTCTCTCACTGAAACTTTTCGTTGTCAATTCTTTATCACTCTGTGACTTTGGTTGACATAAGAAAATATACCGAGATGAGTCTGATGAAATATGAGACTTTACTTGATCTTCTAATAAATTTTCACTTAACTGTCGGCTAACAGTTTCTTCAAAAACTTCACAATTATCATTACATTTTGCACTTTTCGTAGGAAATGGATTACAAACCTGAAGAGCTTTCTCAACATTTTCACTTGCATCTGTACCAAACTGTTCAGCTTTTGAAAATTCATTATTGTTCTTTTGAGGATTTATTGCACTAGAATATTTTTGGTTTGCAACTCCAAAGATAGCATCCCTATATTTACATTCCTCATTTCCTAGTTCTTTTAAATTTCTGTGTAGAGTTGAAGACCTCATTACACATCTTCTGTGTTTCATCTTAGCAGCCATTAAAGATTTAGGATTGCTGTATGGAGCATCCATTGTTTCTCTGGCCTTTGCTATATCAATAAACAGAAATATAAAAGTTTCACTACATATATTAAGCTATTCATAAATTAATTAATTCACTAAATATTTAAAGAATTGTACATCAAAAATATTGAATTTTTAATTATATTCTATGATGCAATTCAGTTTCTTCCAAAAGCTTTTACATACATTGAATCTTATTATATTAGTGCATAGAAACCTTACAATTTAAATTGTATATTATAAAACCAACACCAAACTTATACTTGGAAAACAAATGCAAATTAAAAATCAAAGTATGTTTTCTAAATAATAGTAGCAAGGATGGAAGATTGCCAAGTCTAGTTAATGTACTTAAGAGTGATAAAAAATTAAAAATAACATTGCATTTGAGGTACTTTAAAACACTGAAGTTAAAAGAAAATTACTACTCTTAGATGATTAAGGTTTTTGTCTTATGCAAAATAAAATTACTTACACCTGCCCAACACACTAACTCAGAGTTAAAAACTTAAATGTGAAAAGTACTAGCAAAATGGAGCAGAGCTATAGTCTATAAATACATGACTTTGTTTAATCTATTGGTTCATTTTAATTCAAGCCAAATACAATAAAGTTTAATTTGCTGAAAACAAGAATTATAGAACATGTTTGTTTTAGGATAGATCTCAAAATAGAATTAACATACTAAGGGAAAAAAAGTTATGATTATCAAAATACCAGTTTTTCAGGAACCTTATACTTCCTAATAAATCTGTATTGTTTGTTTTTGTGAAAAACTACACAGTCTGTACTCTGTCCACCATGGGGAAATCAAACCTCGGATTTTAGTGTTGTAAATCCATAAACTTATCACTGATCCACTGAAGGAACTATAAATCTATAAACATTTGATTCTACAGTTAAGCTGTAAAGTAACTGTCTCATACTAGCCACTTTGATATACATGCTGGACTTTGGGACCAATGTATTCTTTGATTTAATGATTATTGTTAGAAACTCAGTTTATCTGAAATTGTTATTCTCTAATATCACTGCACATTTGAAAGTGTGGTGTATCTTATGCTTATAACAGATGATAATCAATTATTTATTTTTGCATGTGTGATCTCTCCGATTTTTCAACTCTTTATATTTTATTTTCTCTTGGATGCATGCAACTGACTCAGCCCATTGCCATTTATAGTATCAAGTTAATTAAATCAATGTTACAACCTTAAGAAATGTCCATATAAATGGTACTACAACTTTATATGCTATAATTAAAACTACTTTAGTATAGCTTACATTGGTTTTTTTTTCTTTTTTACACTAAGCGTAATTTATAAATGTACATAATTCAATTCAAGCTCACTTGAATTTTGTTAATAGGTTTCAACTGGATCATTTGTCCACCAGTGAATATTAGATATTGCATTAAAATGTTTAATTTTGTTTTTATCCTTTTAAATTCCCATTTGTCTATTCTTGCTGTTGCACTTATCTGTCAAATGGCATCTATTTTTTATTTTTTTTCATACCTATTTAATAATGACAATAATGTGTTTGGCACTGTTTATGTCTTACTAACAAGTCCTTCTAATTATATGCTTGTTGATAAAAAAAAAAACCTGGTGCAGTAAGAATAGTGTTACTTTGTTTTATACAGTAATTTTAAATGCTTTATTTTTTGTGTTACATTCTTTTTACATTAAACAGGAGCAATTCTTTTTTTTTCACTATAATATAATATTGCTTTTTAATTTATCATGACATTAGTGATATGTTTAAAAACTGTTTCCTAGATATAAAGAAAATCCATTGGACATTAATTGAGATAATTCGTAGCCCTTACCAACTTCTACATCACTCAGTGGTGTAGCTACTTGAAGCTGTCCTTTTTCTTTTTCCTGGGATTTGATCAAAAGAGCATCTGCTTGCACACACAGTTTATTACAGTCATCTCTAACATCTAGAAAAATATTATGATTAAGCACTGTTAATTGGTCTTTTTTTATGCATCTTTAACAGCAGTTATGTACAAGCATCGTGAACAAACACTTGTTGAAAAAATAAATAAAATGGGCCAAAGAATTGTTTTTGATAATTATTTTGGAAATTTAATTGATAGAGTAGGATAATGCACTTTCATAAGACACTTTATGATTAATTTATCTGTCTTAAACATTGTCATAACAAATAAAATTATTTTACAAGATCCAATTAATATTCTAGATCATTGCAGTTACTGAAAATATTTAAGTGTACCACAATTACTTTATTACACTTACATAAGATTTTGGTAAATAAAAATATCATATATGACAATTAATAACAGTTAAGCTCGTAATGAGTATTTACAAATATGTACCTGTCATTAATCCAAAATAAACATTAGAATAGCACATTTTAGTAATAACTATATGTTTTGACATATTATGTTTTCAATGTTATGGTATGTAGCTGCACTTGAAAAAATTATATTCAACAATCATACCTAATATCATAACTAAAATTAAAAGTATTTTATATTTTTGAAACTTAGCAAACATATATATATAATAATTACAATGCATTTATGTTTTTATAAATATTTATTTTTACAAAAAGAAAAATTACTCTTAGCTTGTCGTTGTCTGAAAAAGTCTTTTTCTGAAGCTTCTACATTATCGCTCTTATGAAAAAGTATTTGCTTGTCTTCATCAATTTGAATCAAGTGGGGTTCAGGTTTGGTAGTAGAGTTTGTTGTTGCAGATGGGCAACTTTCAGTACTTGAGATTGAATAGGAGTCATATCCGTGGTCACCTGCTGTAACCTGACCTTTGGAGTCAACATGAACTTGTTCCAAATTCCCATAAGCCAGCATGTTGATATTTGGCCTATAATGTAAGTTTATGTTTTTTTTTAATGTATCAATTCTGTTCTTGAAAAAAAGAAAAACTAAAATTATTTTTAATATATTTATCAAATTACAAAAATCCAGATATGTTGACACATCCATTAATATTCAATGCAATACTCAGTTCTTGGTACATGTATGTTGAAGTATAAATACTTAAAATATACATGTTGATTTGTGGGTTAAAACAAGGTTTTATGTAATTGTAATAGATCATTACTTCTCTTAGGTTCAAATGAAAGAATAGACATGGAATAACAGAAATGCTTAAGACCAATTTTCACTTTCAGTGTTTTATCTACACTGATATTTGAAGAAAATTTCAATATCTATTTACAAGAATACCCATGATTATAAGGACTTGAAACTGAGAATACTCATGTTCCTAACGTTACAACGAGAGACAGATTTTTGAAGTTGTTTAATATGCTTTTAGTGTGATTGAAATAGTAAAAAAACAGGTGTGATTCTTATAAATGTTCACAAATTATTTGTTTAATTCAAAAAAGAAGATTAAGTTATACAATATATGTGTTTTTCACTATGTACATACCTATTATGTGTAAGCATACTAGGAAAGCCATTATCCACAGATGAGCTACTCAATGAACTGGCACTGTGACAATCTCCACTCCAATTTCCTGAATCACGTCTTTCAAAAGTAGATAAATCAGGAATGTCAACTTTCAATGTTATATCATTAGCTGTTGTATGTAGACCTTGTGGCTTAGAATTTTTATCACAGAATGTACTCGTAAAGCTGGTTGTTACACTTTCATTCATTGTCTTCTGCCATTGAAGTTTCTGGGCCTTTAGAACGTTCTCAACAGCTTCCCTACTGATATAAGTCTTCCCAGTTTCACTTTCAGCACAACTAGAATATTGCGGCATTGTGTGTGATGTAGAATAATTGATTTTTCTAATTTCTGGTTTCAGTTCTGAAATTCCATCACTAAACATTTTATTTTGGAAGGGTGAAATGTTACTTCTGCATTTGGATGTTTCTTCAGTATCTAGCTGAAACATTCTATTACCACAGTGTCCATCATGTTGATGCTGAGGCCATACTGAAGTCAGACGATGATTCAGATGATTTTGAAAAGAGCTGGACATATAAGATGGATTTGAAGTAGAAAGATAGGGATGTTTTGAGGATGAAAGAAGATAATTTGTGTCTAGCATACCATTATTAAAAGAACATTTTGTTACTTGAGGGTTAAATTCATTCCTTAAGCTCTTGTAAGATAACTCTCCACTCGGGGTTATAGCTCTTCTTGGTGGAATGTTGCTTAAGTTTTCACCAGAAGTTTCAGGGTTTGGAGTGAAAGCCCTTCTGTGGTTTCCATTAAATGAGTTTAAATGTATTGGAACAGTATAGATAGTTTGTTTGTCTTCTTTTGAGCCTTCTCCTATGAAGAAAAATAAAAAGTATCAAATTATCCAGTGATATACTGTAATAAGTAAATTAGAAATCTGCATAGGTCACACCTGTATTCATTATGAATGCATTATAAATTTGAAATGCATGATAGAAATAACACATTTTCTCACTTCAGTTATTAAAAAAAAACAGAATAGCAGTTAAATGTCTTTATCTACCTCAAAGTTATTAACTAACACTGCATAATGAGTAAGCTAGATAATCTTAACAAGTGGTCAATGAGCTATTGTCAGTGACAGTGTTTATTAACCTGGTCTAGCTGCTCCATTAAAGTACAACTTACCACTTGTACACTTGTTGTGACCTGTAATTACTGTTACACTTCTTGGAGCAGTTTCAGATGAGACAGGACTTCCTTGTGGGTCAGCATATAAAAGTAAAAGTGGTTGAAAATGGCCTCCATAACACTTGTCTATGACCTGTTCCCATCTTGGTCCAATCTAAAAAAGAAACAGCTGCAGTATTGTCTTCAATTAAAAAGTTAATGTAATTAGTAAACATTACTTGCTATTCATGGTGACAGAATTCGATCCTCTTTCCCATATAATGAATATTTTTAGTTTAATGCGATTTATGATAAGTAAATATTTGTGTATAAATGTATGAAGGATGGAAGAGCATAATATAGCAAACAAAACTGTTTTTTAATCATTCTCTCACCAAGAAGAACTTGGAACATTTGTTAATGAAGTTAGGTTTATATGCAACCATAATGTAATAATAAAAAACCTCAGATGCTGCTTGAACAACAGCAACAGTTTGACCATGGGTCAGAGTGGTGTGCATTGTAATAGGTCACATGTCATTCTAAAATTTTAAACTTTTAAAAACTATTATAGCATGTCATGATTAATTGTTCTAAAGTAACAGCATTTCAGATCATAAAAAAACATTGCTTTGTTATTAGATTGTTTGTGGTATCCAAGATACATTTTGTTTCTAACTTAAAAATGGTTTTTAGTGTCTGTCAAAATGAGTGAAGTTTATAGTGATGAACAAAGTGACATGGTTTATATGACAGAATTACAACACTGTGATATAAATACTTTGAACAAATGTTTTGCTAGATTATAATAGTTTACACCAAAAACTTTACACCACTGATTCCCCAGAAGGACAGTATTAAAGTTAAAAAAAAAAAGCCTGTAGTATCAGATTGCTTGGTTTACTTTTGTTTTCAACATTTTATTTGGTAAGCCTGTTGTAAACATTGCAGCAAGGATTGTGATTAACCTTTTCGTGGTGAGCTCATGCAATTTGCAGAAATCGAGTCATGAATTTCATATGTTCAACAATAAATATGGTAACTCTGAGATTTCTTAACTTATCCTCTCAAAAACTGGTAAGATTTTGTTAAAGATCATAAGTATCTTGTACACAAAGAATGAGATTATTATAATTAAGTATTTTTACTAAAATGTTTTTACTTATTTATTGTAGTTACTTGCACTCAAACTCTTAACAAATCGAGTGGAAGGTGATTTATATTTTAAGAATAAAAATACTTTTCTTCATCTTATAATTTTCATATTTTATTTGCATAATCTCTAGAACCTCCTAAAAGAATATCAAAAGTTTTTTAAAGTAAATGCTTCTATTTAATGTTTTATTTTCTTTACCATATCACTAACTCTAGCTATTATCATCAATGTACAATGCAAAGAAATAAAATTAGGAAATAGAAAAAATACATACCTTTTAATTTTTTGTAGAATATCTAAAAATTTTCCTTTTGTTAAATTCCTAATTTCAGATCTTTTCCTTTTCACATATAGCAATGGTGCCCTTGAGGCATATTACAATGTCTCTGGCAGACATGTGCAAAAGTTTTATGCACTGTGTAATATAGTAAGCCTTATGAACTAAGGCAAAGTATGATGTATATTTAAAGAATGTTTAAACCTTTCAATTATGAATTTTAAAACATAAAAGTAAGACCTAAATACAATTCAAACTGTATCTCTAAATATAACATATTTTTAGTTAAAAAACAACCATAAGTGCTATATATCAATTAAGCAGCCAACAATACTACAGTCAGTTATATGTACTCTGTGATGACAATTACGTGCCAATTTCAAAATAACCATTCTTAGATTATAGTGTAGAATGAGCTCTTTCTAATGACTATATCCATGTAGGCTATAAAGCTTAGATAACATAAATCTTCTAATCATAACACATATTATAATGCTAATTTCATTCAAATGCTTAATAGTAAAGGTGTTTAATCAAATTTTGAATGTAACACAGTGAGACATGCAGAAAAACATTTAAAGGGCACCCCTTGCGAAAGGGTTAAAGCACTTGTTTACTTAAATGGATGAACATGTTGATGATGGCCTCATTTTATTAACATTTTGACATAACAGCAACCAGTTGCACTGCTTCCTTTATATACAGGTTTACGACTTTGTTTTCAGCAATCCCAATACAAAAATATAGGATATAGTTTAAAACAAACCTAAATCTCTTAAGCTGGCACACTTTATAAACATTGTTTGATACATAGCTAAAATAGCATCAACAGTAAGGGTGTCTAACTAATGAATCAATGCATTCTAATCAGTATAGGTTTTAGTTCTTTTTTTGTGTATTGATTAATGACATTATTGACTTCTAATTAGTTTTCTGCTACTGAATTAGCTTCATAACTGTTATTTTTTTAGTTCTGATCTATTGAGCTAGCTTATTTTTAATCAGAAAATATTGATAATTCTAATATAATACAGATTACAAGTATAGAAGATATAAGCATTAATGTAGAGGCATTTGGTGAAAGAAAATTAAAAAAAAAGAACTACATTAATAGCATAGTGATGAATAGTAGCATTCAAAATAAATATGTATCTTTGAATAGAAAGTATTTTCACAAATTAAAAGTAGTACATTTTATTCAATTATCCTAACTTAAAATGATCAATTTTTTTCAGATTTAATTTCTATAAATGGTTACCACACATACTGGTAGTGTTTCTGAAATATACCTAGAATAAGATAAATAGTTGAAATCAATAGTTTTCTAAGGATTAATAGATATAAATATTTATACCAATAATCAAATATAAGTTACATTACCTCACAAACAGAAGCATCATCAAAATAAATCCAACTCCACAGCTTAGTATGGAAGAAAAATGTTGAGTAGTGTTTGCCATAATAGGTGACAATCCCTACTAACTGATGAGTGGTGCTACTAGCCCATTTATGATCAATCACAGAGTGAAACATCTAAACGAAAATAATAATCTCTGATGCCAGTAAACTAATTACATGAAGTAAAGTTTATATCATTATTTATTTGATGGCACATTGCATAATAAAAGTCAATTTTTTGTGTAAAATTGTAATTTGACATTGTACAAAATCTTGTCCAAATGGTGAACATTTTTTAATGCATAATAATTCAATAAAATATCAATACATTCACAATGAGGATGTTTTTTTTTCAAAATCTTATCACAAACAGCAATTAATATAGCGCTTCAATTGTCCAGACACAATAAGACATGAATCATGGACCCTTGGATTCAGAGTACATGGTTCATGCCCTATTGTGTAAAATCACACACTCTGGGACCACTTTTTGATTAAAGTAGCCAGGAAGTTGGTGGTGGTGCTCTTGACTAGCTGCTGTCCCTCTAGTCTATCAGTTCTAAATTAGAGATGGCTAACATAGGTAGCCCTTATGTAGCTTTGCATAAATATCCAAACTAAAACAGTCAAACAGCTATTTAAGTTATTTTATACCATACAAACACTTTCTTGAATTTATTATCTAGCCCTTATTGAAGTTAAGAAATAAAAAATGCTTTCTAAGTTTTGTTTCACTTACATCTTGTAGATTTACTGTTAAGCCTATTGTTTTGATGACGTTCATAATGTGATCTAAAGTCGGATTTTCAGTGTCCCAAACCATTCCAATACTCACTGCAAGAGAAAAGTAGATGTATTACTCATAAAAGTGCATATAATCAAAATAATCCTTTTTGATAAACAATACAACAATCATTTTTGTTCATTCAGAGCATGTAGTAATACAATATTAATACAAAATCAAAATAAATATGATAATATTTATATAAACAATAATCCAACACATTGTTATTATATAACACAACAAAGATTCCTGCACAATTCTTGATATTTTATTTTATTGGCTTCATGGAGATAGCAGGATGGTGTATGTGTATTATTTGCCATGCAGGTCTACCCGAATATTGATATAAAATTTTCTAGAAGTTCACCCCTACTGGACATCTTCTTCATAGCAGTATAACTACTTTCAATATATTATGTAACTTGTACTTTTAGGTGTCCTGGAGTTATGGGCCATACCCAAGAGCTTAGAACTTAAAAAAATATTCAATTACAAAGTTTCAGTTAACATTATTTATTTGATGAAAAATTCAAAGCTTATTGTTTTTAAGTTTCTAAAAGCAGTGAGTTTAAATAAAAATAAAAATTTACCTTTCTTAATAAAATAACAAAATACCTTTCTTTTTCCACACAAAAACTATTTATTTTCTTGCTTGTACCATAAAAATAAAATTTGTTACCAAATTAAAAAGGGTTAGAGGTAATATTTACACGTAGTAAAAAAACTTATGTTCTCCAACTCTACATGTTACTTCTTCTATAATTTTTCTTGAACTTTCCATTCTATTTTCTCACTTCCTAAAGTAACTTTAGTTTCTCATTTGAGTTTACCCTGATGCACAAACATTTTTTTCTTTTCCATATTTTTAGTTGGTAAATTATGGTGTGCAAGTAAATATAATTTTTTTTATTTATTTATAAACTACTAAGGTTGTATAGAGTATTTTTACATCTATTAACACTATAGATTCCAGTAATTATTTCTGTTAAAATTTCCTCCAATTTTATTGGCATATAAAACTTAACCCTTTAAGTGTACAATTAAATTTTAGGTGGATAAAAATCCACTAGTTGTGCTTTTGCTGTGGTACACACATGTGGTACTAAGGCGGGAAATTCAAGGATGTGTAAGTATCCCAATTGTTGCACTATGAGGAAAAGTTTTTGTAATACCGTGGGATAAATCCACTTGTTGCACCAAAAACTATAAATGTCAAGTCAGATACATCTGATTATTGCATCCAAAGGGTTACAAGCACATTACCAACTGTTTACATAGCTGCAACCTTAGAATCTGTTGCACAAAACCTCCCAAACCTATGGATGAAAATTCTGACATGAAACTTACTCAATCCTCAAGAATGCCAAGAAACCAAAACAGAACATCACTAAACAGGAATGCAGTGCACTGAACCATCTAAAACGAGATAACAATATCAAAATTCTACCAGCAGACAAAGTAAACAGTATAATCATCCTAGACGTCAAAGATTATGACACGAAGATCATGCAGTTACTAGACAAACACCAATACAAAAAGATCACCAATGAACCTACAGAAAAGACAGAGATTCATCATTAGAACACTGAATAAATTTAGGAAACAAAACTTAATCAACAAGAAGCTAGCCAAAGACTTAAGATCCAACAAAAAATTTCCCCCCTCTGTTCTACGGACTACCAAAGGTACACAAACCTAATACTACTTTAAGGCCTATTATCAGTGCTATAAACTTACCTTGCCATCAAGATAGAACTACTCATATAATTACATATCAGATCCCAGGATATTCTGGTCAGTTTTGATTTCACAGACCTATTTACCAATGTTCCAACCTCATAAACCCTTCACATCACCAGACAACGACTGCTGAATGATAAATCTCTACCACACAGAACTGACATGAAGACAGATACCATCATGGAACTAACGACTATTTGCCTACAATCAACTTATTTCTAATAGAAACAGATGGTCTAGCCATGGGATCACTACTCTCTCTAATCCTAGCAGACATTTTCATGGAAGACTGAAGAAAGAGCCCTCTCATCCACATATACATAAAACCTAGTTTCTACAGATGTTATGTTGATGACACCTTCATTAGTTGGTCACATGGTCATGAAAACTTACCAGCCTTCTTAAAACATCTTAATTCTGCAGACAAAAAAATCCACTTCACCATGGAAATAGAGGAACAAAACAGCCTACCATTTCTTAACATACTCATCAGCAGAAAAGATAGGAAAATCACCACAAGTGTATACAGAAAAACCACCTACACTAACAGATACCTACACTTCCAGCCCTATCATCCAACCTCAATAAAACGTGATATAATCCAATACCTAAACAAGAGAGCAGAAAAAATTTGTGATAAAACATCAATCGAAAAAGAACAACAAAAGGTCATAGAGTGTTTTAAACAGAACAGTTACACATCCTCCTTCATCAAAAATTCCCTGAAGAAGACCACAACTGAAAGAAAAGATAAGGAAAACACTACCACTACTACCATTTACCTTTCATACCTGCTAAAGTTCAGTGAAAAACTCAAATGCATAGCCAAGAAATTCAACACAGATGTCCAGTGTAAAAGACACAAAATTCAGCCATTGAAGAATACGCTCTGTCAACTGGATACAAAATAAACTGGGACAAAACGAATTATCAACACAAACAAATTTTGGAAGACAAGAACTATTAAAGAATCATTTTACATTAACACAATAAAACCTTCACTATACAGAGATTCCAAATTAGAGGTGAGTAACATGTAGCTACCATTGGTTGAATCTACAGGAAGTCTCTCCACAAATCAGAAACAGGGATAAACCAACCAATCATATCATTCTCTCCACAATCCACCACAGTATTATAATGACTGACTATACCATTCACAAACTAACCTGAAGATGAAAGGTGAAAGACTATTGAAACATCGTCCTCTACACTTGTGTTTCTGCAACAAGCAGTTGCCATCCATTCAACTAAGTTTCATATATACAAGTTGTTCATACATTTCTTAATTACCTAGAGATTACCAGATCAATTACCTATTTCTGGATGATTCATCAGTGTTCTACATATCTGGATTTTGGCACCACAAGAATTCTGAAAATGATAAAATATATTTTATTCTGAATGATGGAAACATCACAGTAAACACTGATAAACATACATTCAAAACAACAACTACACATTATGTGATTATCTATGAACTTGCAAAAGATAAATCTTGATACCAGAATAAAGTGTGTTCTCAGTTTGCCCCTGATGAAGAAAGGTCCACCTTTGAAAGCATTCAGGTTATAGGGTTTCATATTTTTGCCTTTGATTGATTTTTCAAATTTCCATGTTTTTTAACATTTTAAGTAATATTATGTTGCAATATCTATAAGAAAAAACTCAAATAATAACATATTAAAAATATATTTATAAGCAATGTTAGAATACACAAGTAAAGAAAAACTTTTCAAAAAGAAAGTAAATGTAGGGATGGCTAATATCAATCCTTCAAAAAAAAAAATGCAAATAAGATAGTAGGGATGGCATTTTCATCATCCCTAATATCTTGTTTGCATCGTTTTTGAAAGGTTTATAATTAGCCATCCCAGCATTTACTTCCTTTTTTGAAAAGTTTTTTCTTTACTGGTTTCTTTAATGCAGTGTTTCAATAGACATAGGAGGGTTGTATTTATGATCAAGTTTTAAATACAATGAAGTTCTAGCTGTAATATTTATTGTTTATCTATAATTAGCTGGTAACACCAAATTTCTGTAAGAAAGCTAACTTCAAGGGGTAATGATAACATCGTTTTTTTTTAAATTACTACTAGTTATCGATAATACTTATAAAAGCAGATATGCCATTTGAAATTATGTCACCTCAATGAAATTGGTTGACATCATTGTTTTGGTTATCATGTAAAGCAGAAGAAAAAACAACAAATTAAAAGTTTTTTGCTATGTGACTGTCATTACAGAGATATTGTTATAAAAGTAAACACTGTATAGTATTGTAAAGTTCTGATGACCTTTTGAAGAGATATTTAAAATACTATTTTGATGAACAATCCACCAGCCTGATAGGTTTTAATGTATAATTAAATCAGAACATAAATTTCACAGAAAGGTAACTCAAGGTTTTTCAACTAAGAAAAAAATATTTTTAAAATGAAAAAATGGTGTGTTATTTAGAAACACATCCACAACTGAACCTTCCCAAGTGAAGCACATTTTTGGCCTATCAAAATTACCCAACTCTGTCATAAGGCTGTCATGTGGAAAGTACACTCCTCCTCCCTACAGGTCTTCCACAACCCATCTAATGTATGAGAGTAATGGTTTCCCAGTGCCTGTTTCAACAATCCAATTGCACAGAAATCCTGTAGTATGCCTCCATATGAGATAGCATGAATAACCAGTTAATTCTCTGGTGCTTAAGGTATGCAATGGTTGAATAAATATAACATGGAAGCAACCTGTGTATACATAATTTGTGTCACTTTTCCTAACAGAAACTTCTTAATTATTTTGTGTACTGTTGCCTGGAGCACACGGTTCATTTTTGCCACTGACACTTTTGTATTTATGGATTTTTATCTGTTTTAAGATACATCTTGTTTATCATGAGTTGGATACAACTTGTTTCAGGTCTCTTTTTGGATGCTCATAGTTTCCAAAATTGATCCATATTCCTTTGTTTTTGAATGTAATTAAGTACAAGGTATTTCCTCTTGATCTTAACATATTTTTTATGAGTTCAGTGAATGATTTGTTTTGGAAAAAACTGTTACATACCCTTCCCAAAAATGATCCCTTTTTGATGGCAAAACACTACCTATGAAATGCAAACATACAATGTCAAAATGTGATAATGAGGAACACATTTTTTAGAAAATAAAGTTTAGAGATTGCTCGAATTGATAGTGAAAAAAATTTATTAGAAATGTATGATGTTTTGACAAGCTTTTGTATCATCAGGTACCCGATCATGACAAAAAGTTGTTGAAACGTTGTAAATTTGTAGTAGAGTTTCTTTCATTACACATTCAAGCCATTTCCAAAATTTATTTAATGTCAAAATGTGTTTCTTAAACATTCTATTCCACCACGACTTTATACTGGCTGTGGTTGTCACACAACTTGCTGATTTGCATATTCAAAATCATTTTGACAAACATACTCAATCCTCTGTTTAATGTTCAGGCTATAATTTTTAAATTTGTATACTGATACTTATAAAAAGAAAAAGAGGTCTAGAACAGATTATGTTAATATAAAAATAGCTTTCCCTTTTTTTAGTTAAATAAACAGATACTGAAAATTACATGTGGAAGAGGAATTAATTTTTACCACTGTAAACCTCAACACTCTTGAACAACATATCAATATGCTATAAAGTATCATTTCAGATTTACAAGAAACTTAGAAAAATTTTGTTTATGAATAAATTATTTCATTTTCTAAGCTTTCTGTACAATGAAAGGTAAATTCTTTATTATTAGTTTGAGCAGACTAGTTTCGGTTTGGTTTGTTTTGAATTTGGCACAAAGCTACATGAGGGCTATCTGTACTAACTGTCCCTAATTTAGCAGTGAATAACTAGAGGGAAGGCAGCTAGTCATCACCACCCACTGCCAACTCTTGGGCTACTCTTTTACCAATAAATAGTGGGATTGACTTTTACATTATAATGCTTCCACAGCTGAAATGGCAAGCATGTTTGCATAGACAGGGATTCAAACCTGTGACACTTATATTGCAAGTCAAGCACCCTACCCACCTGGCCATGCCGGGCCGGACTAGTTTCGGTAACACAATTATTATCATCAGGGCTAGTATCTACAATGCTAGCTTCGCATATATTCAGATACAACTGTTATTGAGTGAGTTAATTTTTAATTGTTGACAGAGCTTTCCAATAAATCAACAACAAACATCTACAAATGAAATACTCTGAATAAACTCCATTAAAACATCTCTAAACAAGTTCATTAGTATAAAAAAATTGCTAAAGCATTCCGATTAAAGGGTTACAAAGTGGCTTTTATTCCACAAAACAAAATTGTCAACCATTTACAAACACTCACAGATCTCAAAAATATTGGAGATAAAGAAGGAATTTACCAAATTAGTTTTAGTTGCAGTAAAATGTACATACGACAAACAAAGAAGGAGATTAAAAACAAGACTGAAAGAACACCAGTATGACATAAAACATGGCAACACTACGTCCTCCACTGTAGCTGAATATTTCAAGAATTGTGATGGTAATTATGACTGGAAAAATGTAGAGATCTTAAGAAATGCACAAAAAAACACAGAAAGGAACTTAAAAGAAAGTATTTAGATAATTAAAAACAGATCTGTA
>NW_013666015.1:354035-367056 GCF_000517525.1 Limulus polyphemus | reverse complement strand
ATATAGACAATGGACCAACCAATGTATCCTATCGGAATACTTAGTTAACTTAAGTAATCTCTCATTTACAATTTAATTTTCACTCCTTGTTTTCTGACTTTGTTTTTAAAAATGAACACATAATGGTTGTAGCTGAATATATGCTAACACTGTAGATACTAGCCCCGATGATGGTAACTAGTCAGCTGCAACTAATAATAAAGATTTGACTTTTCATTGTGCCAAAAAACTTCAGTTTTTGTGTTTTTTACTTTTGATTACTCATCTTTTCAGATATAATTTGTCAAATATTGAATTAGGTTTTGTGAAACTGAGATTAAAATTACCTTAAAACACAGAACACACTTGGGTGATAAAACAAAATTTTGAGAGTCATTGCATAATTTTTATCACAAATACTTATTTTTAAACAATTTATGTCAATTTTATAAATGTCAACTTCTTTTCAAAATAATGGAAACCATAATTTCAATGAATGCATGCACTATCATTGTTATGTTATTTTCAATAATATCAGGTATAAAATTGGTAAAACTGTTATATAAATTATTCACAAATTCCTAATTTGTTTATAATATTATAAAATGTACTAGTTTGATTTTGAAATAGAAACTCAAGGAAGGATTGACTTACTGGGCAGTTACATATTTCTCCCATGCTTCCTGCTTGTCGTAGTAACTGACCAAAAGATTCAGTAGGATCCCTTTGCTTTGTAATCATAAGGCTTGCTTGAGAGCTAGGATAACAACATTTTGATTTTTATACTATCTAACATTCAAGCTTTTTGAACATTATATTATTTTTTCTTACTTAAAACTGCTGTTTTCTTCAATTAAGTTTATAGTATTAAGATTGAAAACTGTAAATCAGTTGTTTATAATCACAAAAGGTGATATTTTTACAGTACGTTTTCATGCAGTATACACACACATAATTTAAAAGATAATTGTTAATGGCTTTTATTATCGTTAATGATATTTTTACAGTGGTGGTAGAGGGGAGCATACATGAAGGTACATGCAGTAATACCTTCAACTGTGAAATTAAATCTTTTTTTCTGAGTAATTTTAATAATGGTCCTGTATGAATGATTTGTTAGTGTGAGTGAATGTTAGGCCTGTACTTTGTTTGTTTGTTTGTTGTTAAACATAAAGCTACACAATGGGCTATCTGTGCTGTGCTGTGCCTACTATGGATATTCAAAACCCATTTTTAAGCCTTTAGACTTACTGGGGAGCAGGCCTGTTACATTGTTAATAGCAATGTCAGCATGAATTGATAAACTTTAGTATGATTTCGATATATAAATATTGTTAATAATTTTAGAATTGAAGTATGATGGATAGAGAACCCTTTCCTGCCTAAAAAAAGACATTTAATTTGATTTGTCTCACAATTAGAAGGAAATATAAACAACAATTGGCTAATTAAGGAAACATTTCTGTGAGAGAGCAACAAAACAGGCATTTGGTGATCAGAGGTAAACCTTTGAGCCATAAACAGAGGCAGCCTTAGAGCACAGCAAACAAAGACGGGGCCCTGCACCCCATAGATACTTAAATATTCATGACATATGTAAATAAATATATGCAAATAGATAAGAAATATATTATATAATAATAACAATAAAGAACCTACATATTTTTGTTTCAGATGTTGCCAAAGTGATTATGAGATACTGGTCAGAAGTACCCCAGTGGTAATCAGAAAAGGAAGCATGCTGCAGACAGGAAAGCTAAACTTAAAAAAATGTGTGGAACATTTGAACAATTTCTTCAAAAGCCCAAGCAGATTGAGAATTAAAGAACATAAACTCATGAAAACACAAAATTCAGCCATTGCAGAACACACCATGTTAACTGGACACAAAATAAACTGGGAAAAACTAGAATCATTGACACAGACAAATTTTGGAAATAAGAAAAAGTAAAGAATGATTTTACATTAACACAATGAAACCTTCACTAAACAGAGATTCCAGATTAAAGGTGAGTAACACGTGATTACCATTGTTTGAATCTACAGGAAGTCTCTCCACCAATCAGAAACAGGGATAAACCAACCAATCATAACACGCTCTCCACAATCCACCAGAATACTATAAAGATTGACCAAGGAGATGGTGCAGTTAAAAAGAATGAATAGTATGACAATGATTATACAGGTGTCATTGGAATGAATGATGATAGTGCTAATGATGTCGACAACCTCCTGGAGATGAGCAATCATATGATGATACTATAACTCAACATTCTGATTCTAGAGATTTGGACAGTTTGCATTTCAATGATCCTGCATGTTGGCAAAAGCATAGTGATATGGCTATCTGAGATCTTCTAGTAAGTAAAGGCCCACAATGAGATGAATAGTACAATTTCCAAAGAGATCGCAATGGATGAAAGTTTTCAAATAGTAACTTCAAAAGAAAGAAAATGGTGAACTTGGTAATCGTCAATGGCTAGTTTACTCTACATCAAAGGAATGAATTTTTTGCTTCTGCTGCAACCTCTTTCGGTAACTCCAACAATGCTTTAGGATGTGATGGATTTTGTGACTGGGTAAATACTAGGTCGCGCCTGTCTGAACATGAGCGATCACAGGGACTCTTGACAACTGCTCTACAATGGATGGAACTTGAGCAAAGATTAAACCATGGATCAACTGAACCAGAATTTTATCATCAACTCTGAAAAACTTCACTGGAGAAATATTTTTGATCGACTTCTGGCCATAGTGCAGTTCCTGGCTGAACACAAGATGGAATGTCAAGGATCAGTTGATAGACTTTATCACTCAAACAATGGAAATTTTTTGGGGCTTGTAGAATTATTTGCAAAATTTGATCTAGTCATGCAGTAACATGTCAGAAGAGTTATAGATGATGAAATTCATGATCAATACCTGGGGAAGTGAATTCAGAATGAAATAATCTCAATTATGGGTAACAAAGTGTGGACAACCATTGTAGAGAGAATAAAAATAGCCAAGTATTTCTCTGTGGTACTAAATGCCATTAACTCTCCAACAAGTCTCAGATGGATCATCAGATGTTTCAAGTGAAATTTTTGAGCACTTCATAAAGTTTATTAAAGTCACAGAAAGTATAGGGGAAACTTTATTGGAAGTTTTGCTGAAAGAACTCGAAGAACTGTGCTTGGAACTTGGTGACATCCATGGACAAGGTTATGACAATGGTGCTAACATGAAAGGACACATTTTGAATGTTGAAGCATGACTTTTACATATCAATTCAAGAGCATTCTTTAATCCATGTGCATGTCATAACTACAACCTGTTGCTCAGTGACATGGCAAAAACATGCTATCATGCTAACTCATTCTTCAGGGTAATTCAATTCTTGTATGTTTTCTTGCCCAACTCACCGGTGGACAGTCTTCCACAAATATGTTCATGACCTCTCTGTGAAGCCACTAAGTGAAACAAGATGGGAATGCCATGTTCAAAGTGTGAAGGCTGTTTGATATCAAACTGCCCAAATCTATGATGCTCTTGTTGAAATTGCTGAGACAGCAAAAAAAAAAAAATCCTCAAGCAACAAGTGAAGAAGAATCACTTTGTATGGAGTTGAAGAACTTCAAGTTCATAACTGCTGTCATATTTTGGTATGACATCATCTTTGAAGTTAACCATATCAGCAAAGATCTGCAAAATGATAGCAAACAATTGGCTAGCACCATAGAGAGTCTGGAGAGGATATGTAAATGGCTGAAAGAATACTGGAATAGTGGTTTTGTCAATGCACTGACTGATGCAAGAGAAATTGTAACCAGTGTTCACAAACACAAGAGTCTGTAGAAGAAAGAAAATATTTGCCTATGGAGGTAGAGACCAGCGAACTGAAGAAGTACAAGAAGATTTTAGAATTCCCTGCTTCAATTAAATTATGGATGAACTCATTGGATCAATGGTGCAAACAACTTCAAGAACATAATGTAAATAAATCCAAACATCTCAACTTCAGAAATTTGTTGGAGTCAGAAATGCAAAAGATCTGGAAATAGTACTAACAGCTCGTGAACACCACAACATTGATGGCTTCATGCTTGCAGAGGAGATGTAAAACTTAAAACCCACTCTTCCAAATGAAATTCAGACCAATACTCTGAAGATTTTGAACATCATAGCTTCCAACAAACAGTCTGCGGACTTTCCTAACTTCACCACTGCATTATGTATCCTCCTAAATATTCCAGTTACTGTTACTTCAGGAGAAAGAGTTTTCTCTAAACTTAAGCTCATAAAGACTTATTTGCAATCAACGACACTGCAGAATTGCTTGACTAACTTAGCTGTCCTCTCCATTGAGAATGATACTGCTGTAACTTTAAAGTACAGTAATCTCATTTCAGAATTCTTTTCCATTAAATGTAGTAAATGTTATTTTTGACAGGTTTACTCAATGATAACTACATATGAAATACAGTGGAAATTTGTACTTGTTGCAATAAATTGTTCTTGATATAATATTTTTATTTTATATTGGTCCCCCAATATACATCTTGATATGGGCTCCACTTTTACTAGGGCCAGTCCTGGCCATAAAAACATTTTTGAGTATGGAATATCCTTTTGTATGAATGAAAGGTTAATCTCAGCAGATAATACCTTCCAATCATATATAATGTACTGGAGATTATAGAGATACCTTCAGTGATGTTGGTTGATCATTGGTCATTTTTTTTGTGCAACAAGTTGCTAACACTTGACACTTAATCATTTAAGTAGTACTTGGATAAAGTGTTAAACTGGACAAAGATTTCTCTAGAGCAAGGAGATTATAATTTTGTAGTAGTTCTTGTCCATTATTCTGAATTTTTGCCAAAAATGGTATTTTATTGTTAAACTTGTTTACATAGAATGTGAGTAACTTCTATCTAATTAGTGGCAGTGGTGGGATTCAAATATTTTAACTACAGGTTCTCTCACTAGCAGCATGTAAAAATATTAGATATTAAAAAAAAGGAGGGGCCAGAAAGAACAGATTCGCACGAACCGGTGCGAACCGGCTGAATCCCACCACTGATTAGTGGTAATACCTGGGTATGGTGTATGATGTTCAATTTGGTTGTTTAGTGTATGATGTTGAATTTGTTTGTTTACAGCTGTGGAAGGATAATCCACTGGGATCAATCAAGCATGCAAGCTATTTGCAATTTTGTAGTGAGAGATTCTAATGACTGGCTGGCTATTTTCTAGTTACTACTTCAAAATTTGGGGTAACTATATCTGAACTCAGGGTCTCTGTCTTAGTATTTAGCCCATGTTCACATAAGGTGCCTTTCATGTTGAAAGTACCAAATACTAATGAATAATGCTTTATGAAGTTGGCATTTAAGTTTAAATAGATTGAAAACTCACCACAAAGCAGAAGATGAAACATAATGGATCATCTGAGTGAAAGGAAGTGGTTCAGAAGTTGCTCCACATTCATGACATACATTCTGAAAAAGATGAATATACTGGATGTAACCTAAACTGTAGTTTTGATATAATAATGGAAAACTATAGAAAGGTATTATCAAATATTTGGTGTACTGATATTATAATCCTTATAATAAAACTGTTTCTGGTGACATGTGAGGACACTGACAATAAAGAAAAGCTTAAAATACATAAATATGATAAAAATGGAGGTTGAAAACATTGATATTGAAAGATGAGATTAGTAGAAACAGCTTCAAGAAACATACGAGCCTTTTTTGGAAATACACAAATTTTTATTTGCATATGAACATAAAGGTATAAAACATCATTTCATGGAGATAACAAAAAGAAAAAAAAGAATTCAACAATATAACCTCAAAGATAAAATGGTAGATGTTCAGTTTGCCAACAAGTGGGCATGTTTAAACTAAATTAATACCATCCAAAATGCTAATTACAAGACATAAAAGAAAACAAAGTAACCTGATGAAGGTGTATCATCAATAGATTATGCAGTACTAATCCAATGAAAATACCAAACAAACAAGACTTGCCAAAAAATGTTACAAAGAATTGATTTTAGTAATATGGTAATGTAACCTTTTTTTTGCCTATGAAATAGCAGACAAAAAGTTTTTAAGTTAGGTAACTATTAGATTGTTTACATCAATAAAACAATATCCAAACAGCATTACCTGTTCTATTAAAGTCATAGCAAATTTTTGATGAGGAATACAGTGGCTTGCGGTGCACATGTTTTCTGGTTCATGGTTAGCTATGTGAAAGTGGATTCTCATCAGGATATTCTCCTAACAATTTAACAAAAGCAAAATTATAATTTGGCAATTATATCATAGTAGATGGGGGGGGGGGGGGGGACTTTCTCTAGGTTCATTACTTGTTAGAAATAGAAATGTTCTGAGTATAGTTCAAGTTGTTTAAGTTAAAAGATGTTTTAGTTTTATATAAAAGATTCTTTCTAGAAATTTAAGCTCAATATTTATTTGCATGAGATTTCAATATCAAACTTCATGAATTGATTGACTTGATATTTAAGCTACAAATCATAACAGTTTATCATTAACTTTTTTTTATGTAATTTAGGTAAAATTAACATTGATAATTAGTCTTATAACTGATATGTAATTACTTACAAAACATTCTAAAGCATCATCCATAAAACCAAGCTGAAATCGACGCTGGTCAAAAAATGTTTCAGCCAAAGCCAATCTTAAAGCATCAGGTGGAAGGGAAGACTCTCTACTATACTGGAACTGGGTAAAGAGTTCCTAAATAGAATTCTTAGTGGCTTTTATTTTTACTTTATTTGAAGCTATGATATTATGATATAGTTTAACATTTTTACACACAAACACATCTGAGATTTAGTTGGAACTCATTTTGTTACCTTCCTTTTCAAAATCATTATAATTGAATCTACAACCAAATTAACATAATATACACTTAATATAACAGGAAATAAAGAAGAAATTATTAGGATCTTATAACTCTAGAAAACATTTGTTTTTACTATTAGACTTTCAGTATTACAGCTTCTTCTGAGATATTACAAGGTGAAAACACAACAGATAATACATGGGTTAGAGTGCTAGCTTTGGAACATATAACTTTCAATCTAGTACGCTGTAAGACTAAGTATTCATGATATTTTTGTAATATTTAACTATACACACTGCTCCTGTAAACCCTGTTAGAGCAACATAAAAGCTTAATAAAATTAAAGTGTAATGCAACCCTAGATAGTACATGCTGTAGCAGTATTTGGTCAAGAAGCCTATCTTCTGTTTTATGGATACTTGTATTGCTTTATGTATTTGGGACTACTCTAAGACAGTCACAAGGAGCAGAGATATGACCATGCACTTTTGTTCAATTTTTATTGGTCATCTACAGTGAGAATGTAAATTGTGAGAGCAGACTGACATTTCTATTTGAAAGAGTTAAGACTTGCTAGTGAAGTTTAGTTTTTGTTCTGGCTTCCCTAAGCATTTTCTTTTCAGTATGCTGATTGGGTATACTTATATTTTCACTAACAACTGCATTGCCAGTTTTCAGTTTATTTCAAGTAAAGTTTATTTTCATTTTACTTACTTTACATTTAAATACAGTTTATTTCTTGTAGTTTTAATCTACAACAATACAATATTCCTTCTCAAGTAAATGATCAGCCAGTGTGTAATCCATTCTTTCATCAATAAAGTGTTTCATTTCATATCTCTTCATATTGAGTCTTGTTTCTCTCATTCCAGCTGCCACAAATCACTACACCTGTCCTGCAAACCTCTCATTGTTGGGAATATCAGGTAATTGTGTGCTTGGTTTAACCTTGTAATGCCACAAAGTATTCTGGTAGTGTTGGAAAACCAACATTAGGGAAAGTTAGCAAATTTAGTTCAACTTTCAAGTTATGTCTTAAAAAACTATGTGGAAACATTAATTTATTTTCACAATGATGTCAAACTAAAAGGCAAGTGTATGAGCATGTCTTAAATTTTCTATTAAGTACTAAAGTAAACAAAACTCATAATTTTATAAACAGTACTTAGAAAAACTAAAACTGGATGGAAAAATTTAAAGCTGTGACCATTACCATAATGGAATAAAAACCAAGAGACTTTGAGAGGTTTGTCATAACTTTAAACTTACCTTTAAAGCACAAAATATACAAGACTCTGCCATACACGTATGACCTTTGATATCTCGGAAACTTCTTCTGAAAATGTCCAAATGCCAAAGAACCTGTAGAATAAGAGAACAAATGAGCAACTTTCATGTTAGCTATGTGATGCTAAAAGTACCAATAGCATTTAAACAATGATATTTTATTACAGGTGTAAAAGTGCTACTAAAGAAACATATACTTAGTTTAAATGATAATCTTTATCATGTTTCCTACTAATACTATTGTTGTGTCATCGAGTCACATGACTACTGTGATGCAACGTTTCTAGAACTATCATGTACTTTGGCGAATGTTCTAGTTCTTACTAGATATAGGGTAGGCTGGTATATAAAAGAGGGGAATGTAATGTCTGTGTAGATAGTGAGTAATTGAACTGCAGTTAGAGAGCACGAGAGACGTTACAGCGTTTGTTTAGCGCGATTGTTGAAGTTGAGTGTATTGGTAAAGTTATATTCGGAAATAATAAACCAGTTTTATTAAGAAAGAACTTGTGTCGCTTAAGTTTCGTCGGAACGAAGTTACTGAAAGTTAATTAACAAACGGAGACGTAACACTATACATAGTTCAAAACTTCTAAAATGAGAATAGTTAATTACTTTTAGTACATAAAACTCAAGTACCATGTATTATTTTGAAATAAATACAAGAAGAGAATAAAGTTCTCATAACTCATAGGCATAAATGAAACTAAGTCAAGTTAAGCAGGGTTCTAAAAACTTCTAGTATGAGCTGTGATGCTATATAGTCAGTAAATATAATTCCTTACATAAGTTGGCCTGTGAAATTATTAGAAAAAATAATATGCTGTTTTTTTCCCCTATAAATGAAGGAACTGATTCTAAAGGAAACTGATATGAAGAAAGAAACACCTCGTTTTCTTCCACAAGTAATTTAAGTAATTGAAATCTTTCCAAATATAAAGTGAGGGTATAAGAACGGCGGAAAATAAATAAAAAAGTACATATTTGACAATACATTACATTATCGATGCTTGTACATGCAAACCTGTGATCTAAAAACACACTGGAGAAATGAAAAAGTAAATATTTAGGTATAAAACAAGGAATGAAGGACTACTGTAACGTAGTTCTTGGTTACATGAGAAGTAAGTTATATTAAGTGTGGGTTGAAATTATTAATGTGAATTGTGCTAGACTGAAGGATAACATTTTATTTATTTATGTATATTTTATACATAATTTCCCGTGATATTGCGATTTGTCAAGTACCATCGCAAGTCCAATCCACAAGTATGTCCTTCATCCAAGTGGTTTAATTTTGCTGAATCACTGCTGACTGCTTGAATCAAAACTGGACAAAATTGGATATGGTCAGATGCTGTTAAACGGCTGCTTCTTTGCGTGTATCTCTCTTTTTTGTTTATCAGTTCATTTTTGTAGTTAGCAATGTTACCCAAACTTTCTGTAACTTTTCCCTCTGCTATGATAGCGTCTGTTTATACAGTTTAGACAAACCATATGATGTCGCGATTCGACGACGCATCTCAGCCATTTGTAAACATCCATTTTCTTATTTGGACAATCGTCTTTACGAAGCTTCTATTATACTTTTGTTAAATGTGCATATCCTTGCTGCAACTGACAGGTATTTATGGCATACATAGACTATTCAATTTTCTCTCCTAGAAGCATTTGTAATTTCGATAAAATGTCTCAAATGCTTCAATATACACCTTTCTCGTCAAGTTAATGATTTAATAATGTATCTTTTTGTTTTGTTTTTACCTGTCCTGACTGGATATCCTCATTGGAAATAAAGTCTCCAAAAAGAAACACAATATATAGAGACACACGCACATACGATTAATCAACCGAATATCGATTGTCCATGCTAACCAAAGTTGTATCTGGTTCCACGTAATTTTATGAACTCGTTAAGGCTAACATAATTCAAATACCTAATGGAAAATGACAATTATCGACGAAAGTAAATACAAGTGTTATTGTCCGAAACTTATTCTTTCTGGCACTTTATTACTCGTGCTTGTAAGTTTCGTTTTGTTTGTTTTATAACAAAATCACATTGGGCTAACAGCTGCGTCTACAGCGGGGAATTGAATCCCGGATTTCAGCGTTATTAGTCCATAGACATGCTTGTAAGCAAAGATCCCTCTTGTTTGCACAGATTTTGTGTCTATATGTCATTTAAATTCTCACACAGAGCCAAATTATTACCCCTATAATTTGTTGTTCGACGTGAAGATTTCTTTATTAGTAATAACCAAATAAAATCTAGACAATGTAGCTGATGCAATAACGCACCAAAGATACCACAAAATATCTTATTTATGTGTATTAAACATATATGACCATCTTGAAAATTCTTAAATATGCTGTCACTGATAAAAAGAACAACAACAACAAAACTAGTAAAATTAAAGCTTCGGTATTAAAGATACAGGAGCCAACCTAGTGATAATTAGAAAGATTGCTCTATTGTGTGTTAAAAGTTTCAGCAGAAAATTTGACAAGTACCTAGTTTTCTTTTCATACATAATAGAAAACATAGCATTTTTACTTACGTGAAATTATTGATTTTTAAGCCTTTTCTCAAAACCATTTGAAAATATGCTCACGACATAATATCCTAATGTTAAAATTGTTTTGAGGGCGTCAATAAATACAGACACTAATAGAGATCTGAGAAATGTTTGCTCTCCTTTCACAACAATCTCCCTCAGTAGTTCAGCATTAAGTCTGAAGGATTATAACTCTAAATATCGGGTTTGGATACTCACGGTGAGTAAAGGACAAATAGACCATTGTGTAGCTATGCGCAACAAACAAACAATTCAGTAAAATGTGTCAAATTATCTCTATAACTTAATAAAGAAGATAACAACAAAGTACTACAGTTTTACATAAATTGGTCAAATGCTATAATGGGTGTATTTAGAGATAATAAACAGTATAATCATTATAGAGTCCTGTATTTGATACTTTAACTTTTTCGTCGAAAGTCCCAACCGCGTCTATATTAACCATTATTTCCAATGGCTAAACACCAGAAAGAGCTGTATAGTATAGAATATTGCAATATTACTGCCAAAAGCAATATAAACACTGGCGTGTCAGATTACACAACTACTTCTACAGTAACTTTAAGATAATTTTAATTGTACATGGACATCATATCATGCACATATCTCTCTTGTAGTGCATAGATAACATAATCTTATTGTTGCGTCAGCGAGTCACATGACACTGTGACGCAACGGTTCTAGAACTATCATGTACTTTGTCGAATGTTCAAGTTCTTACTAGAAATAGGTTACGCTGGTATATATATAGGAGGGGACAACGTGACGCGGTAAGGTGTAGATAGTGAGTAATTGAACTGCAGTCACACGGTATTGTTGAAGTTAACGTTCGTTCGTTACAGTGTTGTTTTAGCGCGAGTATTGAGATTAAGTGTATCGCAGAGTTATATTCGGAAATAATAAACCAGTTTTCCGTAACTTCGTTCCGACGAAACTTAAGCGACACAAGTTCTTTCTTAATAAAATCAATTAACAAACGGAGACGTAACAAATTGGTGTCAGAAGTGGGATAAAAAAGAAGAAGAAGAAAAAGAGAAGATGGAAACGAGAAGCTGCAAATCAAACTACAGTTTAGCAGATTTGATGGCAGCAATACAAGAACAGCAAAAGAAACAGGAAGAGAGACAACAGCAGTTGCAAGAAAACCTGCAACAATGGCAGCTCGAACAACAAAATAAACAAGAAGAGAAACAAGAAGAACGAGAAAATGAACGAGAAAAGAAACAAGAAGAGATATTACAGCAGTTGTTGGAGGAAAAAAGAAAATAAACAAGAAGAACGAGAAAAGAAACAAGAAGAGAGATTACAGCAGTGGCAACTGGAACAAGAAAGGAAACAGGAAGAACGTCTCCAACAGTTGCAGGAAAGTCAGCAGCAACTACAGGAAAATCAACAACAATTGCAAGAGGTACAAATGGAAAGCATCAGTAAATTTAAAAGCGAATTAGATACGTTAAAGAACAATTTGTTGTGTGTTACACAAGGAGGATACGTTGACCATCGACTTAATCAGCCCCAGACAATGGCAAGCCCCTTACAGAGCCCGCAGCTAAACCCTAATGCAGACATATTCAGTCCAGTTAGAAGTCACATCCCAGATATGAATGTCAGTAATAGGAGTGATCCAGTGTGAAGGAAGCCACAGGAATTCGATGGGAAGGCACCATGGGAAGCATATAGGGCACAATTCGAGCTACTGGCAGAGATGAATGGATGGACAGAGGAACAGAAAGCTGTATATCTGGCAAAGAGCTTGAAGGGACAACCACTGGAAATACATGGACAGTTGACAGCAGTCGACAGACACAACTATAGAACACTGGTAGAGGCTCTGGAACTCAGATACGGAACCCAAAACCAGTCAGAAGTCTACAGGGCCAGGTTCAGGACGAGAGTCTGTGCTAAAGGAGAGAGCCTGCAAGAGCTGGCACAGGACTTGGATAGCATGGCACACAAGGCCTACCCAACTGCACCACCCGATCTCCTCAAGTTGTTGCTGAGAGATCAGTTTGTAGATGCCTTGGACAGTCCACAACTAAAGATACAAGTGAAGCAAGCACACCCCTCTACCATGCAGGATGCAATGGCTCTCGAATTTGAATCCTACGTTAAGTCCAGCACAGAGGTACCGAGATTGGTACAGTCATCTGGATTCAAGGCCAGAAAAGGTCAGCTTTCAGAGAAGTTTGAGGGACTTTGCTTGCACTGTAACAAACTTGGGCACAAGAGAGCTCAATGCTGGCAACTTCAACACAGGGGAGATGCCACAGCAGGAAAGGCTGGTATCCAGCCAGAAAGGTTGTTGGAACTGT
>NW_013666015.1:345224-353128 GCF_000517525.1 Limulus polyphemus | reverse complement strand
ATTAAGAAAGAACTTGTGTCGCTTAAGTTTCGTTGGAACGAAGTTACGGAAAGTTAATTAACAAACGGAGACGTGACATTATCATTGATTCGCTGTTCAAATTTATTATGTTGTTATTTTCGTTAAGCTTATGTTTTTATTTTGTAACTGACGTGTCTGTATGCGTTCTGTGGATTTAGGGTTTTAAGACATTACTACTGTCTACAGTTCAGTTGAGCTTAATTTAGACTTAGAGTGCTAATAAATAATGCTTGATTTTGATTGTTTGCAATTAAGCACAAAGCTACACAATGAGCTATCTGCGCTCTGTTCACCACGGGTGTCGAAACCCGGTTTCAAGCGTTGTAAGTCCGCAGACATACTGCTGTGCCACTGGAGGACTAAATATTGCTTGAAAAGTATTCTTGAATATATATAAATGTTAGCCTGAAGTAGATATAACAAATAAAATTTAACTAAAACGTTTAGCTTGATAATCATTTACTATATATACAGTTCATGTGTATCAAGACACACGGTAGTGTGTCGTGCGGCCAAAACGACCTGCAGGACAGACTGTGTTATTAACAGGTGTGATAGTTTAGCGATTTTCCACCTTCTGTATCTCGGACTGTGGTAATTCAAACTGTCACATGTTTTCAGTGGAAGTGTTCCTTTGCACTTTTACTTTAACATACACAATTTCAAGGCAAAGAAATACCCGAGATATAACATCTCCACTTTAGATTGAGTTTCTTCCTATTTTTTTTCTTCACTCCAAAAGTACGGAAACTTTATTTGATAGAAAACATTACTTAACTTTTATGGGTTTTTTTTTCAGGTTTGATACACTGTTAGATCTTTGTAACCTATAATTATGAGTCTTCTTTGGTGTAAATATAAGCCACATGATATTTAATCCAAAACACCTTAGGTGTGAAAAAAAAAAGGTGCGGCCAAAAAAGGACTGAGCGTGCGATTTAAAGGAATGAAATCAAAATTGGCGGCCAAACTGGTAGCTATACTTGTACCATTGATAAGAATTTTACAGCAAATATTCATTCATTAGTTAGTTAGGCCGCGTATTTTGTTTTACCCACCATCATGCCCCCAATTTGAACAAAATACGCGGCCTAGCTAACTAATAAATGAATATTTGCTGTAAAATTTTTTTAATGCTATAAGTGTAGCTACCAGTTTGGCCGCCAATTTTGATTTAATTCCTTTAAATCGCACGCTCAGTCCTTTTTTGGCCGCACCTTTTTTTTCACACCTAAGGTGTTTTTGATTATATTTCTCTTGCTCCTCATGTTCATATTAATATTTATACATAACCTTCCTAAACGACTGCACATTAGATGCTAAATTTGGATACTTTAGTGAGTTTTTGTTATTTACAAACACTTAACTCAAACAGTACGTTTTACTTTCAAAACAGCAATGAAGCGACAGAAACTGTCTTGAACAAAAATTATGCCACACAGACGAAATTTTTTCCTAATAGTTTTCAACATTAGAAGGGTGAAAAACGCTTGTGCAAAATATCATTCAAAGTATACATACTTTAATAGCTTTCTCCTCCCAAAACATTTAATTCAAATGGGACTGGAAGTTCTTTATTTCACAAACCATTAAATACCATAAGTATAAAAAACATCATAACAAACTTAATGTCCTTTACAAGCTTTAAATTGTATGAATTCACTATACTCACGTACACACACACACGTACGTGTAACGTACTTATTCATATTATCTACTGAAATCAAGCATGAAAGAAAATCATTGTTACAAGTGCACTTATCTTCTGTTACGGATGGGTGATAACAATGAACTTTTTGTAACTAACCTAATATATGACAGAACTTTCAAAGACCATCACTGCATCTACTAATCGTAAACTTTGGATGATAAGCAAGTGTGTGTGTTTTTTTTTCTACCGGTAACAATGGGGCTGCTGTAGTCACGTTTTTATTCTTACTATCTCAAGCTAGGTGGATAGAGTACCCAACATTTATTCAACTCTGTGTGCACCTGTGGTTACGAAGCATTAGTGAGGGATTGTTCTGTTCAGTTAAAAACTTTAAGCTTTCCTCTGGATAGAAAAATGTTACATCTTTATGCACTCGGATTATACAGCCAATAAAATTACTTTTTGAGTTAATTTTATTTATATGTACAGAGAGCTGTAAATATGTAAACATATCGCTGTCCCATCGGGGGGGGGGGGACAAAATTCTTTGTTAACAAAATTTTGATTAGCGATCAGAAGTATATTATAGTAACAATATTGGAATCAGGACAAGGTAAAGTCTGAAATTAGAAACCAAAGTCTTGAAATGTATAAACGTGTTCTCTAGAGCTTATTGTGCCACTAGTAACTCTAACTTGCAATTTAAACTCGAGTACAAAAACTTATCTTTTAAACCATCGTCCGGTTAAATTTTAATTACATAATCTTCATAATTTTGAATATTTTATGCAAAACATGCTAACACTGAAGATTAAAAAGAAATTATACTTTGCAATAGACATGTCTTCAAAATTCGCCCATGCTTTATTATTAGTCCCAGATATACACTTTTGCTATAAAAATTGACTTAGGAAAGCAGATTTCTTAATTCTTTGAAACGTTGTACATATATTTATATTTTAGAACTATATCACATAAAGTCACACACGTTTTGCGAAGTGAATGCAGTTCCACAAAGCAAATAAAAAGGTGATCTCACAACTATGGCATCTAAAGATAGTGTTTGAGAAGTCTAGTGCCAAGCCGAAAAAATCAATCAAAATGCAAATATATTTAGTGTTACAGAAAGCATTTAAGTGTGCCGGTATAAAGTTCTAATAGCAAATTAAGTTTTTAAAAACTGCAGGACTGATGCAAGTAGTATATATGTACCATTTAAAGTTATTCAAAACTGGACCATACTTTGAAACTTATCATAATATATACATAGATCAAGTACACACACACACATACATATATATATATATAATACATAATAACAAAACACTCTAATATTATATTATTTTGCTTTTTCTCTTCTTTATTAATTTCTTCGAGCGGTTTCGTGATTCCAAAGGTCACTCTTCAGGACATAATATTGCAGAGAATTCTATTGTCCTTTTCATAATTCTTAGTAATAGTTCCTACGGTTTCACAGTTCCAACTAACTTTACACAACCACTTCTGCCTTCTAACCTCCACATATTTAAAGTATCGCAAAAAAAATCCGGTCGAAGAAATTAATATAGAATAAAAAACCAGAAGAGTAAAATATTTGTTTGCTTGTTCCTAATAAATGGGTATTCAAATAATCTCAAGTAGTTTAGCTAGTTACAGTCTCAGTATAACTGATTCTGAATGAACCTATGACTTCCATCAAACCTTAACCAAACAGTTATAAGTAGAAAACTTGCTCGAAATAGACTAGGAGTTATCGTAATGTTAAACAAAAAATGAAACATTTTACGTAAGTTTATCGTACTCAAAATCATACCCAAGATTAATGCGGACCTTTGCAACTGGTTTAGCTCACTTCTGGTCAGACAAGCTTTCACGGTAGAGACAAAGTAACATTTTGGGATATATTCTGATGTTAAGAATGAATTTGTTTCACTCGTCGACCTACTTAACTCAGAATTATTCTTTGTTTGCTTTTTCTGTCAGGAACTGAAATGGTGTGAAGACTGGGGCTTGTGTAATCCCGTTAGATAAACTGCGCGTTCGGTCCCTGTAGTTGTGATACATGCCGTTCCTTCGTAACTTGTTAGCGGTTGTGGCAGTTATTCTTTGTTATTCAATACCATTAAGTACAAGGGAAGATTGGGGCTTGTGTAATCATGCCGTTAAGTACGAAGGATATCCCCGTCTTGGAAATTCTAAATACACGATCTGAACACACCTTTATGATCTGACTGTATGAATATTTCCTGTCAGAAAGGGCTTTTATATAACCTTCCCAAAAGTGTTCAGTTTTCTGTAGCATCACACTACCTACAAGACCCTAAACAAGGTCAAAATGTGGTTCTGATACATGCCATTCCTGCTTAACTTTGTAGAGGACGTGGTTGTTACGTGACTTGCTGATTTGCATACTCAAAATCGTTTTATTATATGCACTCAACCCATTGTTTAATACTTTTTTCTTGATTTCGTCTATTCTCTTTGTACAACGCTAATCAAATTGCTTTGGTTTACATATTCAGTTTCACGCACACCGTATATTTCTATCGATTTACTCAAATTCGAATAATTGGAAATAATTCATTACGTCGTTATAAAATTCAAAACACATGTGTATAATTAATCTAGTAATAAGTCTTGCGCGCATTCCATGGTGTAATACTAAACTAAAAATCACTCTCGCTAGCGTGTTTAATATTTTATACTGGTGTACAAATGTATCAAGCTCATTTTATTAACATAGGGCCATGTACAGAATATACATACATGCATAGGGTTATGATAAGCATTGACTATTTTATGTTTACTATCAAAATATTAATATATTTTTATTCATTTCAAACATTCGAGTAAAACTAGAACTTAGGAATAAGATACTTAACTTTGATAAAATCCAGAGTGCACAAAAAAATGTCAGCTTTTTTTGTGTGTGAGAAAAACTTTCATAAATATTTTAGAGTATATATTTGTAATTCTCCTTCTTGACACTAGAGAGGAAAAACTGAAGTATCAAAAGCCTACCTTGTGAATGGTATTTAGGTAATAAGCGGTCACAGTCCTCTTCATATTGTGTTATTGAATTGAGTAATAGAAGTGAATGGTACAGTAAAATTTCTGTTTTTGATCCAGTTTTTTTAGGCATAAGAAATATATAATGTTTAAAGTGATTTGCAAAATGTGTCGATATTCAGGTATTTGTTGGTTATTTTGAACTTATTACAAAGCTTTTAAGGCTACCCGCCGCCATCCCTATTTAGTATTTACTGTCATTCTTATAAATAGCTTAAATAAAGTGTGTGTGTGTGTGTGTGAGGATATAATCTGGTATCGCACGGATTTGAACCGAGCTTACCAGCTCCGAAGTTCAGAGCTCGACTACAAGTCCAACCCGCGTCCGTATATGTAGGGAGGGGCAGGTTGGTGTTTCCGAGGGATGAGGGCAGTGACCTGAGGTGAAACATTGCAGAGTCATTAATTAAAGCCAAGCGTATTTTCGTGTGAAACCAAAGAGAGTTTTTGCCAGTATTTTTTCTTACCGGTATATACATATATAGACACACACACACCTGTGCGTATCTCCCTCCCTCTATTTAAGTTTAACCACTGGAAAGAAAGAAGATATACACTTTGAAAACGAGAAAGATCACGGTTCATGTGATCACGGTTACAGTAAAGCAGCTTAGGATATATTAAAAAACAACAACAACCCCTAATTCGGATGTTAGATTTGAAATAGACGTGAGGAATAGAAACTGAAATAGGGAATTGCAGCTTTTGTTGTTTCTGCTCATGACAAAGCAAATCAAACAAACAGAAAGTAATATTATGAGATCCAGCGTGAAGGTAATTTATACGGTGTACGTGTTTGTACCATCGTTCATGCGCCTTCCCACAAAAACACATTAGGTAAAACAAGTTAACACGCAAAGAAGTTATACCACGAGTTACCTGTGTATTTCAGCTGAACTAGCTTACCACCAAATAAAACGAGAGGACAATGACCATCGCATAAAAACAAGTTATTATTGATTTATTTACAATTAAATGTACTAAACCCACAGAAAGGAATAACTTGAATAATAATAATAAAGTACTAAATTAAGCATGTAAAATTACCTGTACAGCACTGTTGAGGAAATAGTTGTTTTGACCCTGCATATTGAGAAGTCCTTTAGTATAAGTAATGGACATAGAACTACGTGGGGACATCATATAGCGGAGGTAATTACTGGAGCTGGCGGAGTCTGGAGGATTGACAGGAGAAGTCAGCATTGGAGTCATTATTTCTAGCAATACTTGTCTTTTTTCACGTCCACATGGCTCTATTATTTGTATCCAAAACAGTTTAAAATATGGAATTAAAAAAAAGGGGAACATATAAGATTGACAAAAAGTCTGAAACTAACGTGATTTGCTAAAATATCCCTTTATGATATAAAAATTGTTTATTTACTGATTAAATTAGTCGCTCATTAAATTTTCCATTGTAAACACTGATTTTAAGAGCATTCCGAATACTACTTTCGGATCACATTTCATGTTCCGTTCTCTGTTGTTGTTTATATATATATATACAATTATAAAGCATTAAAATCAATATACAGAAACTGGCTAAAAAACCTGGCAAGAAAAACTAATACTATAAATTATAAAACCATGTCTTAATTAATATTCTATTGCAATAATAAAATGTATTTTTAATTATATAATTGTCTTCCTTCCAAAGTAATCAGTTAAACGTCTAACTAAGGTAACGTGGATGCAAACACCAATTAAAGAAACTTTAAAACCATTGAAGAAATCCATTTTATGGAAATTAATGTTTTTGAACATCTCATCACTCAAAGGAATTAATATTTACGTATATTACTCATTCCAGACGTAGTTGTCATTTAATCAATATCCAAGTAATAAAACAATTTTGTATCAATTATGTCAAGGTGCTTAATTAATTGAAGAAAGAAAACTATGCACACACACACATACACATTATATAAACATAAAATGTTATTCAGGTAATTAAAAAATAACAAAAACTCGGGCGTATTATTTGAAATCTATGTTAACGTATTATATTAATAATAATATCATATTTTGGAGAGATATTAAGGTGTTTAATAAATCGGCGATTTACTTATTAACCTACACATAAATGTATTTTTCTGGTATTCATCCGAAACGTATATGATGCTGACAAATCAGTGTTCCTTGCAAATACTACCATTTTCAATAAGGGTAAGTTGTGACGAAATTATAAATATCTGTTAGTCTATAACCTCATGCGGCTTATTTAGTTAAATATAAATATATCTTCGTTGCTTCGTGTATAAGCACACGTTTACAGACAGTTAGAAATGTTAAAAAACACCCACTAAAACCAGTTAGTTTACTAAAGTATTCCCAAAAGTTCCTATTTTTCTTTGTCTCTCGAGTATGTTTGGATTCCTGTGAGAAAATAAGTGAAACGATTTAATTATTTATTTTCTAAATTGTTGCGAAACTTACACGATTAGCATGGAAACATTTCACACAAACAAAACCTATTGATTCTATACTTCTACTTTCTCATAAGTCTAAGTGCTTTCGTTAAATGTTATAATAGGATTGAAATTATTATTATTATATTTAATCAACATATCACAGAAGTTCAGTAAACGTCGTTGATCTGTCTTACCTTCTTCAAATCAAGTGTTATTATTTCCTTGTGATAAGTAATTTCACCAAATCGTGACTTGAAAGTTGAATATTGTGCAGGTGAGATAATGTGTGCGACACTAATACACGAATTAACTAGTGAACCAGCGTTTGAAGTATACGTGGCACATTTTTTTTAGATGCATGGTAGTGATTGAGACTTCTCGCAACAAAAAAACATTTAAAGATTTAAAATTTAATATATTATTACTGCAAAACGTTTCTTGGGTTTATTAACTTCGATATTCAGTTTTGTTAATTCCCGCCGCAGTTATTACAAAACCCTTGTCGCCACTAGTGCCCTCTAGTGAGACGCCAGACAGGACCTAAGACACCTGATGATAGGTTCAGGGTCAGATAACATAAGAACGAACTGGTCCAATCACAAACAGCGAAAAAAAGCGTTATACACTGTAATGGCTGGAGACGGCTTGAATGGGTAATGAAGAAAAACTTTAATATAAGTTTAACATAACAGCAAATGTACAACGTTTCGACAAGGTTTTGTCATCATCAGGTACAAGTATGTTAAAGTATA
>NW_013666015.1:337138-345084 GCF_000517525.1 Limulus polyphemus | reverse complement strand
ATCATCAGGTACAAGTATGTTAAAGTTATATTAAAGTTTTTCTTCATTACCCATTCAAGCCGTCTCCAGCCATTATTAGTCTCAAAGTGGATTCCTCGTCATTGAATTTGAAGTTATACACTATAGCGTGATAAACAAACTCTATGAGATTTTTTTTGTCTTGGGGAAAATGTGTACAGGTATAACTTCTACGTTTTGACGTCCAGAAAATAGCAAGAAAACTGTAGCTTTCCGTCGGAACTGGAGTAGTAACTATCACAAGTTGAAACGATGCATAACAGAAACTCACAATTCCTGAGACATTTTGTAGCATCTTAACAGTTTTAATTACAGAATGAATAAGGATTAGATAATAATTATGTATACCAAAACAACATTCAGAACAGCTTCAACTGAGTAGAAAAATAGTAAACCATTGGCTTATTTGCATACAGTTTTAATCTCTTAGAGATAAATAGTTATCATATAACTGAATATATTTCTATGTATACATATATTGTTGCATAATGAAATATTATATTGTTTATTTGAATTTTGCAGTGAAAGACTAGAGAGAGAGAGAGAAGCAGCTAATCATCACCACCCACTGCCAGCTCTTGAGCTATTTTTTTACCAACGAATAGTGGGATTTACTGTTACATTATAACACCCCACGGCTGAAAGGGTGGGCATGCTTGGTGGGACGGGGATTCGAACTCGCGCCATAACTACCTGACCATGCCAGACCCAAACATTATATTGTAATTATTCTCATTTTGCCTTAAAACTTTGTGGTAAAATACAAGCATAGCACTTTGAGATCAGATTTATTTTCCGCTTCTCAACGATCGAACTAAGCCTAACTTTTATATTTGTTTCAAAATCGGCTCGTACTAACGAAAACTCATTCACTCCGCAATCTTTCACTCATTTACTGATTCTCTACCTATTGATTAAAATATCCAAAACATTTTTCTTAAGTATTCTAGCCACAGTCAACATAATGTAGGGTAAACAAAAGGGGCTCGTAATTCTAATTTTTGTTTAAATAATAATATTAAAAACAGGTACAAACACTTTAATATTGGCCCCCAGTGGCACAGCGGTGTGTCTGCGGACTTACAACGCTAGAATCCGGGTTTCGATACCCGTGGTGGGCAGAGCACAGATAGGCCATTGTGAAGCTTTGTGCTTAATTACAAAACAAACAAACGTTAATATTGTACATTCTGATGCAATAAATATGTGATATAAGAAACAACATAATTTCACCCATTTTATACAGCTTAAAGTATAAATATACTAAGCAAAAGGTGGCTCGTTCATTATTCGAATTTTAGCTTCATTGACTAAGATAGATCACGAAGAACACGATTAAGAATTTCGGTCCGAGTAGTTGTTGTTTGGTTTATTTGTTGTATTAATGCATTTGTACTACTAAGGGTATTTAAGAGATGATTAGAATGTGCGTCAAACTAGAACAGTGATATATCCTAAGCAAAATTTCTGGTGATGGAAGGTGTGGTCTGAATACTCTCTTTCATACAGTGAAAAGGGTATTTCTTCCTTTACCTTATTCTGAACAACTGACGATATACCACGTATATTAAAGGTAAACGACATATTCTTATCCACGTGAAACGACACTAAAACGTACTATATTATTAATCTCCGGTACAGGGGTTCTCGAGGGCAAGCGTACCTCTTTTAATATGCAGAGAAAACGAGACGGTTACATAAACGTCGTTCTTGCGCAACTTGTTTGTTGCCAAGGTACCTGAACCTACCGCCAAACTCAAGCAACAAAAAGTGGTCTGCCCAGAGCTTCCAGTTCATAAGCGCCTTGAACTCTGATTCAGAAGTAGGGTCAAAGCAAGCTCTGACAATTTCGAGACAAAGAAAATGACATCAGTCAGAAACCGTACGTGCACGTTAGTTAGTGTGCGAATGAGTGTTTTATTAAATAAAAATCGTATGGGTTACCGATTATTAACGTGGCCAAAAAAAGGCACCAACATATTATTATCCCGTCAAGAATATTACTATTATTAAATAACCTTATTCAAAAGTATTTATTTAAGTTAGTTTTGTTTTCAAGATAGGAAAGAGCTGTTTAAACGTACGTATTCACGAAATATGTATTAAACCTATAAATTAAAAAATGTGTTCTTTTGTTTTATAGTTATCTAAGATTATTACCATAAAAAAGTAATTCTTCATAAATATTGGAGTTCTTATATTTTGCATATTATTAGGTGTTACCCTGGACGCCGACCTCGACTGAAAAGTAAAGGACGAATTATTTAAGAAAACTATTGTATGACGTCATTAATTATTAAAAAGGCCCATAGTGACCAGCAGAGGGTGTCGTTTCATATTTTTCCGTAACTTAGGCTGCTATGTTTGATTGCATCTTATCGTTTGCAAAAATATAATCATATAATTGGAATATATTGTTGCGTCAGCGAGTCACATGACCACCGTGACGCAACGTTTCTAGAACTATCATGTACTTTGGCGAATGTTCAAGTTCTTACTAGAAATAGGGTACGCTGGTATATAAAAGAGGGGAATGTAATGTGTGAGTAGTCAGTGTGTAATTGATCTGCGGTCAGAAGTATTATTGACGTTCGTTGATATAGCGCGATTGTTGAAGTTGAGTGTATCGGTAAAGTTATATTCGGAAAGAATAAACCAGTTTTATTAAGTAGAGACTTGTGTCGCTTAAGTTTCGTCGGAACGAAGTTACGGAAAATCAATTAAAAAACGGAGACGTAACAATATATACATATATGTGTTCCATCCCAACTGCTAAATGTGCAGGGGGCCTGTCCCTCGTCGCCCAGAATCGGCGCCTATGGGTGTTACTATCATTCCGCACTATTTGTCGGGTATTGGGAGACTTGTTGGTTTCGTTATTACATTTTTACATACTATTATTAAGTCTTTTCATTAATAGTTTTTCACCCCTGCTTTAAAAATAATTGTTTTTCATATGGTAGGAGTGCAAGATTATTTCACAAAGTATGATAATACCTCAAGCTAACTAACAAAAACGAGACACTTGTGATATTTATATCAAAGTAACTTAAAGATTTGTTTCTTACGAGGGTTCGTGATTTTTCATAGCATGTGTTAAGGTTGGGAGAAAGATTATTCACATTAAATTTGAATATCTTGGAAGCGAAATTTCCTTTCACCTTGTTACGCGAAAAAGAACTGATTTTCAATTTATTAGTAACCACGACAGTGATGTACTTAATAGCATTTTAGAAGGAGGGGTCAAGAGAGAGAGAAACAAGAAAGAAAGAAAACGCGGTTCATAAATAATTATGCATAAAACAATCTTTGGAAACAAGTTATTGAATTCTAATAGTCTTTAAAAGAGAATTTAAAGTGTTTTTGTTTTCTTAAAAAGCTTGAATAAGTGCAGTCCTAATAAAATAAGAACATATAGAAAATATTACGCTAAAATTCTAGTAAGTAGCAGTAATAGCAAGCAGTTGTATTTAGTGTTTGGATTACATTCACAAGTCTAAGGTAACTAAGTACAGCTGAATAATTAGAAGATAAACATAATAACATAATGCTTTGGGACAAAAGTGGACCTGTTGGTACATCTCGGCTGTCCCATCCTCTAAAGTAAAACTATTAAATGAATAAGTCAAAAAAAGAAAATCTTAAAGCTAGCCCTTATGATTTATATAGCTATCAAGCTTTCTCTTAAACTCACTTAAATTTACTGCCTCCACAACATCCGAAGGCAACCCATTTCAAAGGTCAACCACCCTGTTAGAAAAATATAACTGTCTTAACCGTGTATGACTCCTACCCTACCAAAATTTATATTTGTGTCCCCTAGTCCTACTATTCTCGCCGTTAAATATGAATATAGATGATGCATCAATAAAAAAAGATATACATCAACACTATAAATTCCCTTTAGAATCTTAAACACCTCAATCAGATCTCCTCCTACTGTTATATTTTTCTAGAGAAAACAATTTCAGAGCTCTGAACTTTTCCTCGTATGACAACTCTTCCATCCCAAGCACCATTCTAGTAAACCTCCTCTAAACCTTTTCCAACAATTCAATGACCTTCCTAAGGTAAGGAGCCCAAGACTGAACACAATACTTCAAATGTGGCCTAACCAATGACCTATACAATGAAATTATAACCTCTTTAAGCTTGTATTCAATATTTATGAAGACACAACCTAAAATCCTATTTGCCTTACCACTAGCAACAGCACACTGCTTGGATGGTCTAAGAGACTGATCAACCATTACACCAAGATACCGTTCTTTTATGACACTTTTAAAGTTATTCCCATCCCAATTATACTTATAATTCAAATTTTGATAACCCACATACATTATCTGGCATTTATTATAATTAAAACCCATTTGTCATTTATTTGCCCAATGAAATTTTAATTACTGACTTTGACTGAATTGAAGAAAGATTTGGTTTGGTTGTTGCTAAGCGCAGAACTACACAATGGACTACCCGTGTTCTGTCCTCTACGGGTATCGAAACCCGATTTTTTTGCGTCGTAAGCCCACAGACTTATCAAAGAGTTACTGGTGGACTTGAAGTAAGAAAGTAACATCAGTGTTATCCTTATTAATAATAAAAACAATGAAAGAAAATGAGTTCACAATTACTACTTAGTGTCTGGAGAGTGTGTTGGTTTTGTTGAATTTCATGCAAAATCATAGGGACACTTCACCACCAGTCAAAATTGGGGGTACATTTTTCTAGTGCCCCCTCCCCAATTACGCCGCCCATGCTTTGATACCCGTCTTTTGTTTGGTTGCTATGGATGGATAGAGAAGTAGTAGTCTGATAGCCAATCCCTTCAAATTTTGGTTATATCGCCCCCCCAAAAATATTTTAAAATGTTTGAAAAGTTTAATTTTAAGCATTAAACGCTAATTCACATCTCGGGTCTTGTACCATATATTTTAACTCCTAATAATTTTCTCACAGATAAGGGTACAAAGTGACACTTTGGCTCATAATAATCCTAAAGTTTTGTATTCGAAGGAAAATATTGTTAACTGTTGTGGGGGGGGGTGGGGGGTGGAGAGACCATAGGATTCTACAAACTTCTTTACCCACAGAATGGAAATACTTGTTTCATGAGTAGCTCTAAAAATAAGGCAGTTCTGACAGAACTCCTGTGTGACGCATCGTCTAATACTGCACCAATGATCTTGAACAAACCTAGGTTTTGGTGTTGGCTGGCGTATTTAATGATGGTAGACTAGTGAAAGGAGTGTTTAGGACAGGAATTACTTTTTATCAACCACTTGCTCAGTACACGAAAAGAGGTTGATACATGGAGAAAATTCATTGCTTAACTCAAGCAACATTGCGATCTGGTCACCAGACACATTTGTAGCAATACTCTATATACACAGTTTTAGCGGCCAATTTTTTTATGAGTTGAATAAAGTGTTGGGTGTGGTGTATCGCCTCACAGTCTGATGATTTATCACAATAGGTAATGCATACTATCAAGTGAATACTTGCAAAGTTTGTAAATCTCAACAGAACCAATTTGGATGACCACTTATCATATATTATGGTGGAATATCATGCATCAAAGCAGGAGTTGATTGGGTGTTTGCCAAACTTACTCATGTTTGATCAGAAAATACAGTTAGCAGTGGATGTGATGTATGATCGACCCTTAGAACAGAAATGCTGCAGTGTCCACAATAATACATGAAGTTGTTAAGGTATGCGTTAGCTGATGCACATGAACCTGTGCATCAGCAGCTATGAAAGACTACTATGTGGTAGAAAAGATGCTATGGTAAAGCAGTAATGGAAAAAAAATGAAGAAATGTGGAGAATGGATGTGGCTTTGGCAGGCACTTGGACCTTATCACACTATTCAACAACTCAGTTCGCTGACAAGCTAAATCAAACTGGCTAAAGCATAAATAAAATTAAATCTGAAGAGTCAAAGAATATTGAGAGTATTTTTTCAATGATCTCTACTTGTGCAGTGAGGAGGTAGATAATGGAAGTACTTATCTGGCTGTCCAGGAGGAAGTACATGAGAAAACGCCAGTGGAGGAGCACATGGTAGCTCCAGTGGTTGACTAAGGTGCAAACAACAATCTCCTGATTGATGTGGCTGGGATTAACAGTTTGACTAACAGTTAAAATCGCAGGTTACAGCTCTTAAGTTCTCAGTTATAAAAACGGTGTTGCACGAGGGTATATGAACAGGACATTTGATGATGGCTGCTCGATTATGGCTCAGGTAAGGTGGTCACTTGATTGAGGTAACTGTAAGAAAGTGGAGTTCCTTGCTTTTCAAACTATCAACTGATGTTTCATGATAGGATATATGCAAAACAGCCTACGATAACCACTTAAATAATATAAAGTTAAGATGATTTGCTGATTGTGAGAAACAAAGAACTAAAAGTACATTGCGACCTTTACTTTCTACGTTATTGAGCAGTGTTTCATTGAGAGATGTCTATAGGAACCTCAGCTGTCCTAACTGTATAGTAATCTAGCAACTATCAGACAATGTAACATATGTACTGTCTGGAGCATCTACAGCTTGCACGACTGTCAAGAACGCTGCGAATTCAAAGACACTTGAAATCTGAAACGACTCTGTGACTCTTAATTTCAGAGTTATCGAGCAATTTTTCTTAGTGATATGTGTGTGTGTTCGACACCTTGCAGTAATAGCTCATTCTACCTGCCTGAATAATAACGATATTTATGAGAAGCAGACCATATATATATATATATGATACCCGCTGAACACAAATATAGGATTGCTGGTATTATAAGATATAATGCCAAGAACAGTTACAATTGGCACTGCTGGAAATGGTTAACTGTATTTCTAATACATCTGTATTCTAAAAATACTTAGTGATCTTTGCATTCGGAGAGCTCAGGTGGAATTTTGCAGTGTACGTTTGGTAGGATGATCGTGAGTTAAGCAACCTAAGATCGCTTTTGTGTCTATATATAAGTGTCAATTAAGTAACCCTATACACAAAACTGTATGAGACATATACATGACTATCGCATGTATGGTTAGAGAATGATGCTCTTACACAGCAGAAAAAAATCAATATCTTTACATTTTTTGTACTTTGCTAGCATCCTGGCTTTCGAGAAACGTGATCTGATTTATTTTCTACTCCGTAGTCGTATTAAACCTATTAGACCCGAATTTTTAACTTGAAGTACTAACCAGTCTGACTTTGTATTATATTCACAACTCCAATATACCCAGAACTTTACTAAAGAAGTTTAGTATTCCTATGATCCCCTTGCAATTTGACCTTCATCTCCCAATTTCGGATTCCAAATTGATGCAAAAACACTTTGACAAATACAAATCAAAACTAAAATACAAAATTACTACCACAGATATGTGCTTGTTTGTTATTTAGAGCAAACCCTCATTGGACTATCTGCTGTATCCACCGCGGTAAATTGAACCCCGGATATTAGCATTGTAAGTCCGTAAAGTTACCGATGTTCAACCGGGGGACACAAAAACGTGTGCAGCCTAACTTACAGGCCTATTTCATCTCAGGCTCGGTAGGTCTGCACTTATTTCGTGTTTCAGGGTGGTTTGATGACTGAGAAACTGAGAGCGACTTTGTTTGTTTGTTGTTAAACGCAAAGCTATACAATTGGTTATCTGTGCTTTGCTTATCGAGAGTATTGAAGCCCGATTTCTAGCGTTACATGTTCTCAGACTTATCACTGAGCCGTTACGATGGAAGGGGACGGTTTGTAACAGTTTTTATTTTATTATTTATTTTTATCCTTTTCTGTTTTTTTTTGTGTTATTATTATTATTATAGGTGGCCTAATGGTTAGCGTGTCGTAATGTTCATGTTACTCTGCAGCAAAAAATAAAATAAAAATCGCACTAAAGTTTGTTTGTTTTGAATTTCCCGCAAAAC
>NW_013666015.1:298418-336138 GCF_000517525.1 Limulus polyphemus | reverse complement strand
AACAGACTAGAGGGAAGGCAGCTCGTCATCACCACCCACGGCCAACTGTTGGGCTACTCGCTTTCCATCGAATAGTGAGATTGACTGTAATATTATAACGCCCCCATGGCTGAAAAGGCGAACATGTTTGGTGGGACGGGGATTCGAACCCGCGACCCTTAGATTGCGAGTCGAGCGCCCAAACCACCTGGCCATGCTAGGCCTAACGCAATAAAGATGCACTGATATGTTTACAGTAGAAAAATATATTTGTTCCTAAATGAATAAATTTGTTATTGCTTTTTAAGAAGATTATACTTACCGGACTTGCGATGTCATAAAACTTCATCATCCTGGATGTGAAACACATTAAAAATAAAAAGTTATAACGTTTATAGAAGGAAACATATTGTTATAAAATACTCATACAAATGAGAACAATTAGTAGAAACAATACTTAGTAATTTATATTTCATAAACACTGGTCCCATTTGACTTGTTTTATTACTGCACTTATGCGATATATGTCATTCATATTCTGACAGCAATTTATATTTCATAAACAATAGTCCAATTTAACTTGTGACTATAGTTAAGCGTTTCACGACATTCTTATAAATGGACGGCCATAATATTTAATGTACAACGTATATATAAATAGTTTATATCAAATGATGACTTTTAGTACGTCTCAGCACAATTCACTTCGTATTACAAAAGCTTTCACGTTAACTAAACTGACTTAAGTACAATTAGAAACAGAATTCACGAGGCTATGCCTGTATGTCATTCGTCCGAAAGATGCATTTCGTTTAAAACCTGGAACGAAACAATGCATTTTAAACATCTGAGTATTTGTTAAGCCTTATTCGAGGAATATTTCTACCACAACTTCAAAACATTAACAAATTCATACACTAAGGGGACGACACTTATTTTGCATGCTCTTTGATTCAAAATGAAATCAGTTTTAAGTTTTGTAATTATCTTGTCATTTTCTTTGGAAGCTGCTTGTCGGTTTCAATTACGCACATACGTTAATTTTTTAAGCGAGTCAATAACAGCTACTACACCGTTGAATGAGTTTCAAAACATGACTCGTATCAACTGCTTCACTGAGTGTAACAAAAATATCTCATGCAGAGCCATCAACTACAGAAATGACAGTCAGGAGTGTGATCTGCTACCTTCATTGTTCCAGCCTCTGCCAAAGTTTTCGGATTTACTTGGTAATGATATCTATGTTAAGGTAAGATAGAATAAGAAAGGGTTAATTTTTAGAAAACGTAAACACAAATAAAAATTAATACTGTGATATTAGATGTCTGCTTTGTTGCTCTATAGCCAGACTATTGGAAGCATTCGATTGTTTGCAGTTTGTACGTTGTGTCAAAAAATTACTCACTGAAATTTAGTCTTATATAAAAAAAAAAGAGTATTAGCAAATCTGTGCATTGTGGTATGAATTTGGTTTTATTTTAATTCAGGATGGATCCAAATGTGCAAAAAATTAATAGATTAAACTTATATAAATAATTGTTGAAGAGATTAACCGGACTAAGTACAGTAAACAATGTTTCTCAATTGGGTTAGTTGACACTTAATATTTCTTGACGTTTTCATTGTTGTAATTCTTGACTTTAGTATGTACGTAACATTTATCAATTATAATATGTTCGCTTCATTTAGCTATAATGCAGCATAACTAATTATTATTTTGAACTGTTAGGCCTATTTAGAAGCACACTCCCCCTTCCCATTGATGCAGCGGTAAGTCTTGAAGGCTTATAACGCTAAAATTCTAGTTTCGACAGTCATAACAAACAGTGGTTTAGCAACAATGTAAGATCACTGGTTAATATTTCGAACTATACAGTCCCTTTAGCAATAGTGAAAAATCATTAGTTATGATTTTGAAAACTTCGATCCATTTATAGCTATAATGAAACGTCGCTAGTTAATTTACTCGATACATGATGAAATATTGCTGTTATTAATTTGAACTGTTTGATACATTTTTAGAACAAAATATCTAAGATGAATATTTATCAATGAAATATCTCTGAATAAATTTTCAAAGCAAAGACTTATAGCATTAATATTAACTTTGCAACAAAAATATTGTCACCATTTCTAGATCACATGTCGAAGAATTTAAAATTTATTTTCTAACTTGTTCATGATTTATTTAACTATATTTGAAATACTGGCATAAAACACCCGCTCTTCGCTGAAGACGTCAAAGGACCCTACGTAATTAACATAGGTCTCAATGTACCAATCAAGCTATTCCATTTTCCCCAGTTTCTTCCATATCTACCCTAAAGAGGGCTAGTCCCGAAAAAATCTGTTAGGACACTAGTCCGTGGTATCTGAACAAGTTTGGTCTCGCTAGCTTGTGAGTGGGCCGGCATGGCCAGGTGGTTACGACACTCGCAATCTGAGGGTCGCGGGTTCGAATCCCCGTCACACCAAACATGCTCGCCCTATCAGCCGTGGCGGCGTTATAATGGGACGGTCAATCCCACTATTCGTTGGTAAAAGAGTAGCCCAAGAGTTGGCGGTGGGTGGTGATGACTAGCTGCCTTCCCGCTAGTCTTACACTGCTAAATTAGGGACGGCTAGTGCAGATAGCCCTCGTGTAGCTTTGCGCAAAATTCAAAAACAAACAAAAAAACTAGCTTGTGAATCGGGGAATGACCACAGTTTTAAGAATGGTGCTCCCGGGATCCCGCAAGTGCCAGAAACACAAAATCCGATGCAATATTCGAATTCAACGACCCTGCAAATCCACTCCTAGGCTCTCTTCGTGCCTGGATGATCTTCCTGAAGCGTTTAAGTTTCTCTTGGTACCCTTTCTGTAGATGAGGCTATAGCTAGCCCAAAAGGAGTCCGTAACCGAAAAAAACAACAACATTAGAACACTCATACGTGGCACCTTAGCACGTTTGGCAAGGATGGTCCCGCTAGCTTGTGAGTGGGAACAGGAATAAATTTTAAAACATGGCGCTCCTGAAATCCCTAAGGGCATATGAACATAAAATCCGATACCATATTCGGGTTCAACTACTCTCTAAACCTTCTTTTATACCTCTTTGGTAAGGGACTATACCATATAGATAATGACATCCCATAGCCAATCCGATTCCGTCTGCCAAATTTCTTCCTGCTGGCTCCAAAACTGTGAGAAGAGTTCGCTGGAAAAATAAACAAATAAATTCAAAAACACACAATGTGAGTTAATGTAAGTTATTTGTCGCATCCCCGCGATTTGAAAGCATGGATCATGTTTAAAATAATGTGGCAAATTTTCTTTTTATAAATGTACTAAGATACATCCAAGTTAATTGCAATCCAGTTTTAAATTTTTATCTTCTTTGTAGATAGTAGGCTGTTTTGATCATTTTTGTCAAAACCGAGGTACCTGTAAAGATGATCTTAACTACGTTTTCGATCCATATCAGTGTTTTTGTAAGCAAGGCTACTGTGGAAAGAATTGTCAAGAAGGTAAGTTCTAATGAATTGTTGTAATATATTAATCTAATAATATACAGAATTGTATATTTAATACATTTAAGTTTATTTATATTTTAAATATGAAGCTCAAGAAACTAATTCAATTTCTTCAATGCTCGGGCATTATATAAATCATTATGATGCTCCCATTTATATTGACTTGGTACCGTGGGACAACTGTAAGTCTTCAGACTTGCAACGCTAAAATCTGCGGTTCGATTCCACGGGCTGGATACAGCAGAAAGCCCACTGTGGCTTTGCTGCAAAACAATCGAGCAGTAAGTATAATAAGCTTATAATATTATAATATCTTAAATAGTTAATAAAAAATACTCACTACGTCAAAAATATATTGATTTACTTACTAAAAAGTTCAAATGTTAAATGCTTCGGTGAGTCAGCGGTAACTTTGCTGACTTAGAATGCTAAAATCCGGCATTCGATTCCTTATAGTGAACAGTGCACAGATAGCCCAGGATGTAGCTTTACACTAAAGACAAACAATCTTAACATTGCAGGATATAACTTGGCTCTTTTTATTGTTTGTTTGAATTTATGCACAAAGCTACACAATGGGCTATCTGTGCTTTGCCGACCCGGTTTCTAGCGCTGTAAGTCCGCAGACATACCGCTGTACCACTGGGGTCTACTCTTTTTATATACGACGTCTTTACAAGGCTGCTCCCTTTGTTCTAATCTGGCTGTTTTGTACATATAAAGAAATGATTTGATCCGATAGCATTTACACAATTTACACTCTGTGACAACATTTGTATCCAGTTACCACAAACTCTCGCTCCACACTTTGAGTCAATGGGTGCGTTATAAAAGTGCAGGTCAAATCTCACTATTCGATTAGAGCATCAAGAAAATTAGTGTTGGGTATTACTGACTAGTTTCCTTTTCTATCAGTTCAAAATTAGGAACGTCTCGCGCAGATAACTCTTGTGTAGCTTTGCGCGAATATCCAAAACGAACCGTAAAAGTTTGCTTTTTTTTTCTTTTTTTCTTACAAAAACAAATACATTATTTTGTTAAAATATATTTATGGTGTTTTTCACTTCTTGTTTTTATTTCAAATGAGAAATATTTTCTCTTTTATTTTTCAGAAAATTACGACATTTTGGAAAAGAAAAGTTTCCGTAATCATGAAATACTTGGCAAATCAAAAAGTGGATTAACCTTGGAAGCATGTGCAAGTTACTGCATGAGTTTAGAAGATTGCAAGTCTGCTGTTTTCGAATTTGATAATGATAAAGGAGTAAATAATCAATGTAGAGTACACAGCAAAGCCAGTCACGAGTATGATTCTTTGGAAAATGCAGATAATGCGACATATATCTATAAAAAGCCTTCTTGTAAATGAACAATGGCAGATATCGTTTGATAGAGAGATATGCGTGGTATTTTGTGTTTGAAACCATAATTATGTCGTGTGCTTTAAATATCTGTGAAATATTTCTAATATATTTGAATATTGATCTGAACAGAGTTGTCGCAGGAGTAAATAGAAATAATGTACACTTTGAAGGTAAAGGAAATGATTTTCACACGATTTTTTTTTTAATAATTGAGGAAATATAAAATAGATTGTTTGTTATATTTGAAAATAATTTGGCACGTTACTTTATAGAACTGTTCCACACGTCATTTCACACATATTATGTATCTGTTTGTATTGAGATTTCATAAGAAAAACGTAGCACTATATATATAGAAAGTGTTCTATAGATATTACACTCTGTTGGGTTTGTGTGTCTCAGGTATGATTATGATTGTAGTGACATTTGATTTTCAACAGAAAATGTCAGTAATTCTTAATGACATTTGTAACAGCTTTCTAAATATTCAGCTAACAGATTAAAAGTTGCTATTGCCACATTCACTTTGACTAGGTAGGATAAATAGTTTAATTCACTTATAACTTAGTTAGAATACCAGTTAAATTATGTAACTCAATTCTTTGTTTTACAGCAAGTGATCTATTAAATAGAATTGGTTTATAAAAAACTTTAATCATTTCTTGCTTAATTTTTAGTGTTTGTCATTTATATACTAAACTTTTATATACTTATATCAAGCGAGTCATATATTATTGTGCTTTTAGAGATAATTGTTTTTTTTATGACAATTTGTGAATAACATTTAACTATTTAACTATGTATTTTGGTCTGTTAATGAGTGACATCTAGATATGGGATTTTGTCAGTTTTTAAAAAAATTATGCATGTTATATGGATTCTCAAAATTATATAATACTTTTGCAAATGTCAGAGTGGTTTCTAAGCGTTTGTTGAAAATAAAGAAATATTCTTTCCGAATGTCATATTTTGTGTATTTATGCGAGTGCGTTTTTTCTTCATCGACTGGTTTTTGTGCTTGATTCTTCTGTGATTCTTTCTTAGCTTTCGATTAGCCAAAAATCCATCTGTAATTAGGACGTCAGTGTGATAAAAAGTTTATAGAAAAGTGTTTGCTATGTTATGGGAAAAGTACACTGAGCTATATTAGATGTGGATTTAAGAATAATAGGTAATATGCGATATAGGCGGATGCTGTTCGACAATTAAATATTAAGACGAACATCAATTTATTGACAAAAAATGAACGAATGTTCAGAAGCATCAAAAAGTCTTCAGATAGGGCAAAGAAGGGTGACTCCCAATTCAGCTGAGTGTCCTATGCTATAGTATAATTTGCGTATGTAAGTTAAGCTGGCTTGGCTAGAAATGTCTCATAGGAAGTGCCACTTGGGGCCCCCCTCCGAGTTTCAGGGGGCACCCCCCCCCGTGATACACTCACGAATGTTTAGTGCTAATGAAGTGATGATTCCAATAAATAGCATATGGAGTTTTATCTGACTTTAGGTGTGGAAAATGGTTTGGTGAAAGTTTCAGCTATTCATCCACAGATACCAAGCTCCATCAGGCGACAGCACTTAAACTTGGAGAGAGATGACTTTGCTCGAAAGTAGTTTTTCGGATATTCTTGATGAATCGAGTTTATTACCTAATATAAGCTTGTATGATATAATTACACAACTAATCCTGCTGAGACGATAAGGAACTTTGAGAGAGAAATTTTATTGAGTGCTGAATACCCTCTAACTTTCTGTCGAAATGACGTTTACAGATAGATGTGAGTATGTCTATAAAATACACCAAGCTATTTTCCACCTAAAGTCGTATATAGATTCATTATCAAGGGCAGTTGAGCAGGTGAGAGCTGACATTGCTCAAAATTGAAGTTCTCGGTTAGTCATGGTATGCGTTTTGGTATCTAATACGAGTTAATATAATTTCATTACACGAATCTAAACCTTAGTCTTATCCCTGGACTACGGCATGGCCAGGTGGTTAGGGAGCTCGACTCGCAATCTACGGGTTCGAATCGCCGTCCCACCAAACATGCTCGCCCTTTCAGCCATGGGGGCGTTATAATGTGACGGTCAATCCCACTATTCGTTGATAAAAGAGTAGCCCAAGAGTTGGCGGTGATGACTAGCTGCCTTCCCTCTAGTCTTACACTGCTAAATTAGGGACGGCTAGCGTAGATAACCCTCGTGTAGCTTTGCGCAAAATTCAAAACAAACAAACAAACCCTGGACTACTGTTTTTCTTTGCTTTTTGTGATGGTATAACACCTTCTCTGAATTAAAATTCGAAATAAAATTTTCGTTTCTATCAAGTTGTGTCTTGTTTTCGGAAAGATCTGTGCCTTTCAGGTTATGTTGAATGATATCACATAGAACCATAAAAATAAATAATTGAATAAAAGAAAATCCTTATCGAATGTATGCAACCGAAATCCCTGTACAAATACTATATTCTACCAATGTTGACAAGGTTTGTCCATGTATAAGCAATGACATATTCTGGGTTACGTAACATATCTTATCGTACAAAATAACAGCATTTTTGTTAAAAAAATATAATTTCCTTCCTCTTATACCGCTTCTGACATAAACAAAAGTAAATAATTATCTAATACACATCGATGAAACCTATAGTATATTTAAAATTTTACCTGTTAAGTTATTAGCATTTATAAAGTAAGATGATGTAAAAGAAAATGGCTTTGAAATAATATACAAAAGAAGAAAATCCTTACCTGTACTCTTTTTTTTTTTTTCATTAATAGCATACTAGCTTACTACTCTTGTAATCTACAGGTTAGCAAACAAAACTGATTACCGTTATTGACTGAGAACAACTCACAGATATTCATGGACATATCAAGTGGTATTTCTCTAAAGTAACCTGATAAACACTAACTACAGTGTAATACCTATTTAATTCCATCAACATATTCTAAGAATTAAATACCGTAGTTTATCTCATTATCTTCGGAGACTTAGAAGAAAATTTACACAGATATAGCGAATGTAGCTATAAGAATAGTCTTAGTAAAATTAATTAAGTTGCTGGAAACCAGTATTTTGAGATTACATTTTGAAATAACCCAGAAGTGTCCATACAAAAGCAACATGTAAAAAACACAAGTTTATCAAATGTGAAATCAATACGCTAGAAACACGAACCTTAGATATTAATCATTCTACCTCTCAAACTGTTATTCATTCAGATATTTTTTACTCTAACCTGATATTTTTGAATGCATGTTTAACCGAATGCCCCATATTCGTCTGGTAGTCATAATTGCGGTGAAGCTGTGTAGGTATTTCTTCTTTCAGCAAACAGAGTGCACTGCCTAAAACTACTTTGTAACATTAATTTAACAGAAGCAAGAAAAAATGACAACATTGTTTTTTTTAACGTTGTTAATCGGAGTTACTCAGAGACAAAGACCAAATACACTTTTCATAATTTTGTATCAAAATATTAGTAAATATTAGAATATTTGTAGATGTGTGCTTAAACCTAATACATAATACACAGAACTACGTAAAATGATAAAAAAAGAAGACAGGAACAGCTTAGACACATATCGATTAAATTTCTTATCTGTGAATTCTCGTTTCAATTTTTTGAAAATTATAGCGGTTAGTTAAATATGAGAATTTAACATATTTTAAAAAGAAACAGCCAATAGTATTTCATTATTATCGTTTAAATTGAATAAAGGATACGCAGGTGTTGATCTTTTTTGTAAGATCAAAAAGTAAGTGTGGTATGAATAACTTCCTGGATGGGAATTAGCCACTATACTATTTTTATTCGCTTCTTCGAACTCACGTGGCTTCAAAAAGAAAAATCTTCGGACAACATTCCTTATCTTTAGAGCATGCGCATTTGATTTGAATAGGTCACCGCTACGGTTATTACACTCCACGTTTCAGTGAGAGTTCGTATACTAATACGGACTTAGTTTGTTAGCGCACCTGTGATCTCAAGTCCTTCACAAATATTTTTCGCTAACAGAAAATTTCTTATTTCATTTTAGCGGTCAAAATCAGAACCCTTTGTTATATAAATCCTACAGAGATTTTATCAACTTTGGACATCAGCAATCCAGAGTTTATTGAGGCGTTTTTGAAAAGTAATCAATAAATGAATCCAGCCATTATATTTACCAACTTCTTGTTCAAAGAAACGTTCAAGTGTTTGGCGACCATCTCTACCGCTCGGCATGGAGGACTGATCGGCAAATAGTAGAAATCTATTGATTTGGTTGTCATTTTCAAGCAAGTGTTTTAAACTCTACAATAGTTCAATTGAAAAGGTTCTGATAAAAGTATTAGAACACTTGAAACCAGAGTTTCTAAAAGTAAGTATAACTTTAATTATCATTATTACTGGAATGGAGTGATACCTAAACGAAAAAGCCGAACATGTAAAACGTAGTTCATCAACTTTCGTGGAATTTCAGTCACTAAAGTGAAATATTTTTTTATGTTTTCGACGTAAACATTAATTTTTGTTATTAAACTTTTTTTTATATATTATTCAAATTCCTAGATCAACCCGAACCACAGCGTCCCAACAATTGATGACAATGGCTTCATCTTGTGGGAGAGGTGAGATAACGTATTTGGTTTATACAAACATTTTTTCGAACTTTATTTAAAATCTATTAAAATGGGCCTCTTACAAGTTGTCCTAATTATTAAAATTAGCATTACCTGGATAAAATTGCTACGTGAGGGTGTTGGTGATGTGTAGAGCTGTAAATCACCTGCAAAATATTGACATATGAACAGATATTCATCATTATTCTTTTATCCCAAAAAATAATGTTTAACTAAAATAATAATTTTCCAAAACATATATGATTTTAGATTTTCTTAAGCTTTTATTTATTAAGAAGAAACATTTACTCATCTGTTACTATTAATTATTTTATTTATTAAGAAGAAACATTTACTCATCTGTTACTATTGATTATTTTATTTATTAAGAAGAAACATTTACTCATCTGTTACTATTGATTATTTTATTTATTAAGAAGAAACATTTACTCATCTATTACTATTAAATACCATAAAATATAATTTTGATCCAGCAAGCGATGGTTAAAACACAAAAAAGCGACACCTTCTACTTGGTGAAACACAAGTTCCAGAACAAACTATGTTCTTACCCATTACCTAGTGGTTAAAGTGGAGATCTGAAGCTCTGTAGGTCCAGTGAATAAACTACTAGGTCATTCGTCTTGGGAAAACTTTGAAAAAATCAATTAGCAGCTTTATTAAATGCATGCTGTATGTTAGAAAAGAAAAATTCGCGATCAATTTTGACAAAAAACAGTCGTACGGTCTTGGAGTCGGATAACTTTGCGTGGGTAAAGAGTTTGACATACCAATCACTCCCCGATCCACCTAATTTTGGATAATTAGCCTTAGTGCGATGGAACCAGTTTTTGCATATAATCATATGTTACTCATTGTTGTTCCTTTAAATATCTAAGTTACAGATTTTTTTTATTCATTTCTATCAAGATTTCTTCAACCTACGTGTTTTTCTAACATCATGAATAAGTTATCTTATAGTATCGTTCAGTCACGGCCATATTAAGGGTGGGACAGAAGGAGCAGCTATGCCAGGGCCCCGACCACTTAGTGGTCTCGATCGAATATATCTTTTGACTTTTTATGCATTGTATGCATTTGTACTTAATAAAGGGGGGGGGCAATGCTATTCTATTGCCCCAGGCCCCATTTGACCTAAATCCGACCTTGGTTTCAGCTCCTATTGGACTCTTATTTCATATAGCTAGGATGGTTATCCTTAGGGCTTTTCTTAGCTGGGGAGGGGGGGGGGGACTGGCTTCCCTTGGGCCCACAAATACTTTAAACATTCTGTAGTTTTTTTAACGCTGAATGATAAAACTAAGAAAATAATTTAAATATTTAGTCAGATAACAAAATGTATTAAGATAAGCCTTTGTATTAAGTTATGGCTGTTTTATGTGAATGTGACTCAATTGTGCCACCTTCTAAAGGTGGTGAGACGATGGTGGTGCGAAAGTTATTGTTGTAACCTTGTTCTTTCGTTGGACGGGTTATTTCAATTTTGTGTGTGTTTGTGTGTGTGTGAATATAATGCGAAGTCCAGTCTACGTAACTATAACAACTTAGCTTATTTCTTCTTTAACGTTTGCTACAGACTACCAATACTATCAGTATCACTTGTCCACAGTTCTATTTGTAGGCCTAAATTCAACAATAGCGATTTAACTTTTCAACTGAAATTGCCTTAATAGTTCTACGACTAACCTACAAATAAACTTACTTGTACAATTTCACGCCTAGTCGATCCAGTAACTGAATATATGCCATAACTAACACTGATCTGTATACTTCACTTTGACTAGCACTCTACTAACTGACATCTGATTCAATGCTTAATTGATTATAATGTAGCCTTGTCTCTAGACACTTTGTAAATCTCTTGATCACTAATATTCACGAACATTCTACTAGGTATTCTAGAACTATTTTTATAAACTTGCCTGATCTTAATGTCACTCGCCCTCTGGCTAACATCTAAATTAAAATATTGAAAACATAGCTTACAATATTATAAACGTGTAGCGTACTGTATAAAGAAAACGATATTCATACCGACTAAGTAAGTTGAAAGATAGCGTAATTGTAAAAAAAAATAAAAAATAATCTTACTACACAACACTACTTTTCTCAAATACTTGTTGGAAGTAGTTCTGTTAGTGTCTGTGTTGAAACTTTACATGAAAATTATTTCAAAATGTTGGCGGATAACAGCTAAAGTAATAGATGTTACTGGTAAAAATTAAATCTCCAAATTCATAAAAAAGCGTCCATATTTTTTGAATACAGTGGCAAATTATATTTAGAAAAATATTAAAAGCAAAAACTAAGTACTCCTTTGTGGTCTTTTTGAGCATTGAAAATTGATATGATTGTAAGTTTTATGTGCTGGGTCTTTTAATAAAACTTGTAGATTTTCTATTAATTTTGAAAATATTTTTGAAGTATTCTTCTTGATGCTATAGACGTAAATCTGAACCCAAGTGTTTATGCTTCAGATTGCCCTAAGTTGAGAGCTGTTACACTTAAAACAACGAAAATTTTTAATTCGATTTCTGGATCTGCTTTTTTGTTTTTATGATATTAATAATTAAAGAGTATGCTGTTTAACATTAGTTCTGTTTTTCAGGTTCAGATTTCCAGACTCAAAGTACATCCAAATGCGATTAAGAGCAACGACTTTCGATTTAATGATCTGTTTTTTTCTCTTGTGAATACATAATTATTAAGGCATCCTAAGCACATCCTACACGGACAGCAACTTGTGTATAGGCGTGTGTGCTGTTTCCTGTTTAATTTCATAAGATTCTGTCAAGCGTTGAGACATTTAAACTTCATTGTTGTACCTAAAGCCATGCAACTATAACTTGACCTACCTTCCAGGGAGAGCAAAATGGAATTGTTCTTTCAGTTCTTTGAATAAAGAAAAAAAAACTTTCAGTAGAAGTAGTGAAGGTCTGTTTATTTCGTTGCTTGTAATAAAAACATGGAAGTTTATTAGTTATCAAATCTCGGTAGCATGAAAAAGAAATTCTCAGATGATTGTGATTGGACTAACGATTTGAAACTTGTATACTTGTGAGTGATAAGACTCCCTAATGCTATAATCCATATAGCATAAGGAGGGCAGAAAACCTGGAAGAGGAATGTTGTATTTGTTCACTGTATTTTCATTTTCCTCTTCGAGAGGGGTTGAAATAGTCATATCCTAAAGCACTCAAAGCTGCTGTCAAATCTATACCTGTCCATCTAAAGCAAGCAGTGAATATTTTGGGATTACTATTATTTGTTCCTAATCCCAATGCTGCAAGTAATCCTTTGTCTTACATTAAAAGCAGATTATGGACTTTAGCCTATCCCTGAAATCGAGAAGCATTGAGCTTTCCGTGCACGTTGGACGTGGTAGGCTGTAGTTATGAGTAATGGATTTAATAACATACTTACATTTTTTTTTCCAAATACATTTCACAGTTTGCATGAGCCAAGGAACGATTAATTTTAGGCAGCGGTATTAATATTCTCCAATAAAATATGAAGTTACCCTTTTATTTTTATCAATGCATTACCAAAAGTGGAATTAAGTAGAAGTAGATCAGCTGAGATGTGTGCGATTTCTTGACTCTCAATGAATGTCTATGACAACTGCTGACAATGAAATGTGGGATTCTCATTGACATTCAGTGGGAACGGAAGTATTATTAGCTAAGAAAGAGCTATCGCACTGTTTTCAGTAATATAATGTATAGGCTGGATGTGATCCAGTGGTTAGTAAGCCGGATCCACTGCTCGTTTCCCGTTATCTCTCCACACTATGGGCCATGTGTGTGTTATAAAGGTGACGGTAAATTTCCTCTATTCAATATGACAAAAGTAGCCAAAGAGTTGGCAGTAAGTGCTGTTGACTAGTGGTATTTCTTCTAGTCTGTCAATTCAAAATTATGGGCGGCTAACGCAGATAGCTCTAGATATCTGAAAATATCTGAAAACAAGCATAACATAATGTATATACAACTAAACAGAACGACAGAAAAATATACCAGTTTCGTTCGTTTTCTTCATCCCATTTTCGCACAGAACAATACAATGAAATGTATTTATGGAAATCAACTGATATAAAATTTATCTGACCTTGTTTTTAGACCGTGTTCAGCTAAGATGATCGAAATGTCATTTGGAAAACTAATGTGGTGGTTTTAAAATATACTTAGAATATGATTCGGTTAAGTCCAGTGAAATTACCAATTTTTAACGCTCCCCCCCCCCCCTTCCGTGATTGAGCGGTAAGTATAAGCTAAAAATTGGGTTTGGAGTGTAGCTGTGCGTTTAATAACAAACTTTATGAATCTTCTGTAGACTCTAGCAAATGTGTGAAATTTGATATTCGTGTTAAAAAATAACAACAAACTAATAAGATGTTTTAGATGTATTAATTGTTTCAAATAACAAATCAAAGAGGTGTCCGTTTATATTTGATAATTTTAATTTTATCCATTTTTTCCAGATACTTTTTTAAGACAGCCATAAAGTTACCGGTTCTTTTTATTGATTATACAGTGGGGTAACGAAGGGAGTCCTTATCTCTTATGTAGGAACAAGGACGATTTTATGTAACCATGTTCATTTCTAACCAGTCAAACTTTATTGCGCAAAGTTTCAGAAAAAACATTTCGTTGTAAATATTTTACTATTGTTAAAAAAATGTACATTCTACCTTCTAGTCGTCCAATTATGACCTACCTGTGGAACCAATACTCTACAAATGACAGCTTGTATCCAAACGACCCGAAAAAGAGAGCAGAAGTGGAAAAAATGCTACATTTTGATATAGGAACATTATACAAGAGCATTATTGAATACATAGTAAGTGGTCATGATGCCTAATCTTGTGTTGCCTAGAAAAACTGAGTTTTAGTACATTAAAAAACGTGATACTGTGAATTTAGCTACACTGCTTGATAGTGAGAAAAACATCTAATAAATGTAACTCCTATACATAAACTGTTTTATTTGTTATATACAAGGTTTATTTTAGTTCCTCAACTTTTAGTATTAAATAGGTTAAAAAGATTAATTTAGCCCAGATCCTCATGAACAATTGTTTAGGCTGCTACAAGTTGTGTTTCGTTCCGAGTCCACGTCTTAAATTTTGTTTTCCTAGTAAAATTTGGGAAATTGTAATCAAGATATTCTGACCAAAAATTATTTTAACGAACTTTATCACGTTTATTAATCTGTTCATTTGTCAATGCTATATAATATATATATATATACGATATACGAGCGCACGCCCCCCCCCCCCCCGCACCCCACAAACACACAGATATGCATTCAAAGTTGTTTTCATTTTCGCTTTAAAACTTTTATATGTTCCGAATACTTGTATACTTTATTTTCGTCGTCTAGCTCCCTACGTTGCTACGTGGAGCACCTCTAGATCCAGAAAAAGAGAAAGTTATGAGACAGAAAATAAAAATACTGGACGATATTTTACAGAAACAACCCTATGTAGCTGGACAAAACCTTTCTCTTGCTGACCTTTCTATTCTCGCAGGGATAACATTTCCTGAAGTAAGTTTTGCATACAATATTTTGTAGAAATATCATATTTAATAAAATAAAAACTGTTGTGTGATACTAGTAATTATTTACTTATGTATATAATATGTATGTTGTGTTATGTCAGTTGGGGTTTCAATAGAAAGCTTTGTTTTCATGCTTTATTTGTAATTATTCTTATAATATAATGAAGCATATGTAAGTCTATAACGCAGATATTAGGGTTAAAAGTACTTTTTATAAGAAGCAAATTTACAGAAATTGTAATGTTTGAGAACAACTGTAATAATGTAATTTGTATGGAATTGTTTTAAAAACTAAAATGAGTTATTTATAATTTTTTATGCAAACATAAAAGCAAAGAATTTACAAATAACAGGTGTCCAGTCAACTACATTTAAAATCTGAAGCGTTGACTATTGTGTTATTTGAAATATGGCAACTGCCTGTATGTAATGATTTAATATATAAGTCATGTCAATGAAATAGAATTGTGATTCCATTACAGGTGGTTGACTATGACCTCGGGGAATTTTCAAACATTCAGTTGTGGATCAAGAAAATGAAGGCAGAACTTCCATACTATGAAGAATTCATCATCCAGCCAATTGAAGAGTTTAAAACCACAAAGGCTAACAAATGAACATTCATGAATAAACTACAAGTGTCGACGGTTTCCTAATAGTTTCCTTATATAAGATTGAAAAAAATACACTGGCTCTAAAATGTCCACGTGTAATTTATTTGTTTGAATAAAATAATCAAGACATTGTCGAATAAAAAATGTTTAAGCATAATGTTCATGTTTTGAAACCAAAAGCAACAGCCTAATTTAGATTAAGTATATTGTTTTTTTATTCTTACTCTTTTTTTTTTTTTGGCGAATCAGAATGTTCCTGGTTTTCCGTCCGTTGTCGCCAAAAAAAACAACAACAAAAAACACTATCAATTGAGGCTGTGGGAACACGATAAGAGTAATTATTCAATTATACAAGAATATGGCTAAATGTTCGCGGTGGGCGTTGTTAATTGAATGCCTTCTCTTTAATCTATCGGCTCAAAATTAGCGCCGGCTTTGCGTAGATAACGCTTGTGTTGCTTTGTGTAAAAGTCTGAAACAAAAAAATAATTTAAAGAAAAAATTGGATGCACGTGAGTTTTTAGTTTATTACATCTTAATGTATACTGCGAACCATAGTGTCTGTCCAAGTGTTCGTCTGTCCTGCGCTGAGTTTGAAAAGCTACGTGCGCAGGCAAACCTAAACATTCACTTTTGAAATAACGGGATAATATGTATGAATAATATTGATGCCAAATTTTGTTTCTAAAGCAGAATATTCTATACTAAATTGTTAGGAATTAATCACACTATCATTCACATTTCAAAGTGTGACTTAACTTAATAAATTAAATGTAGATTTCCTGTATGTTATTGTTGAACGACTCTTAGCATGACTGAAATGCTCAACAATTACTTTTCACGGTGGGCGGTATAAGTAGCTCAGAGCTTTGGCTCTGAGTGAAACCAAGAGTGCAATACAATCAACCTATTTTAAAGTTCATCAAATAATATAAGTTGATAGATTAACTTAAACTTTTCCCGTCACTGGAGACGGGTACTTTTGCTTGTAATATAATGTAAGAAGGTAAACATTATAGAACAAAGGTAACGATAGTGATAACGGCATAAAAAGATACCACAAACTTAAAGATAAACATTATAGAACAAAGGTAACGATAGTGATAACGGCATAACAAGATATTACAAACTTAAAGATAAACATTATAGAACGAACGTAACGATAGTGATAACGGCATAAACGTTGTATCCAAAGAATATACGCTTGATTTGTTTGTAATTAAGCACAAAGCTACACAATGGGCTATCTGTGTTCTGCCCACCACAGGTATCGAAACCCGGTTTCTAGCATTGTAAATCTGGAGACATACAGCTGCAACACGGGGGGGGGGGGGCTACACTTTTGATTACTGTTCACATTTTAATATTGAAAAACATTTAAAAAGCTACAATAATGTTGCCAAAATATGAATTCTTTTTATCGAAAATATTTATATTGTTATAAGGATTTCTATTGTTGGGCGGATTCTTTTGAATTATTTGGTAGCAAAAACATACGAAACTACAGTTTACTTCTTGATAATAACAGCATTCTCTTTCTTCCAATACAAGTTACATAATTAGATATTATTGTCTCGGCGGGTTTATCTTTGTGACCAAACATTAAACAATTCTTTCCACATAAGTTTTCACCATTGCATTTGTAGGTGTTTCCACTTAAAACTGTATTTGTAGCATTTTTTGAAACACTCTTTGTGTAATTTCGTCACCAGTTCGTTGTTCTTGGTTTTTTCTATGATGTTCTGGCTGATCTATTGTCTACCAAAACTTTACTTCAGTTATGTATATATCGGTACATGCACATATCAATACCCGTAGATGTGATCACTACCGACTTAATGTAGTGTGTTTGCTACTTTTTCATGGAAGCAATCATATATAACCTAAGAAGAGCTATTTTAAATAAGTTTATCTGGCAGCTCTTACAATCCGTCTCTGACCATATAGGTGTTGTTTCACACTAGACCTGGAAATCAGGAGTGGGAATTTATTTCCAGCGCGTTACAACTCCATAACCATAAGCGACTCAAGAGAAGTGGAAACATGAATTTTAGTAGGATGCTGTCCACACTGCTGTCAAAGTGTGATGGGTATTATATGCAGGCACTTTAGTTGCACAAGACATGCTTGTCACTCTCCGAGGTGTGTGCACCTTGGAAGACTTAGTTGAAGGTGAATCTACAATAGTAACCACTAATAATTTTTCTACTCTTGCATGTTAATTTACGTTATACTTTAAATGTTAATGCTACAAATAGTGCATCTATAGGAGTAATAATGTCTCTTACTCACACGTGAAACCACATAGGCTCATTTTGCACACTTTTACCGATTTTATCCACCTGGATATACAAATGGCATAACATAGCAATATTTGGATGTGTTTTAATGCTCCAATGGCATAGCTCTTCTGCTTTATCAGCCAGATTCCAAATAGGTCTACTTTTACAAATCTTAAATCCCGCACTATGTAAAGTTGAGTTATATACAGGGTCCACTTGCAACTGAACTTTTCAACTTTGCAGCTGGTACTCATTCAGATACTCCATTGCATCTACGGTTGGACCTTACAGGGTAAGAAGAAAATACTATGTTACTTCATTTTGTGTCCAAACATTCCATGCATTCATTTATTAAAGCCCCCAGATAAACCACTCTATGTCCTATTTTGTTGTATCCTCTGTAGTAGTAAAACTTGATTATTAGTTCGAGATCTACAGTAATTTGGTACAGTTAGCAACTACACCAATGTAGTAATATAGCACTGGGTTTTGGCTTGATTTTGGTATGCCACATCTTACTAGTGCAAATTTACTCTTACTGAATTTTTTTTTTAATCATACACTTCATAAGTTTGTCTACCTGTATGTTTCAGCTTCTTGTTCATTTAGGAATAGTTCTTGATCAAGACAAAAACTAGTAAGCATTTGCCCAGTCGCTTCAGTCTACCTTTTTTAAATCCTACTTGTGAATGAAGTTGAGATTGGTCAAATGCTTCGGGCTGTTTCACCTGCTTGTTGGCCCATGGATGATAATGACATGTACTAGACGTTGCTCACTGAGATTTTCTAAAGATACCTTCTTATGTGATCTCGGAAATTCTCAGCCTCTTGCTTAAGTGAAACCCTTTTTGTGGTGATATAATCTCCATGCTATCATGCTTTATTTTCAAAAATGCTGTTAACCAGGGGAAACACCTTTGGAATGCTAATTTACAAAAGTAGCTCGGATATAGAGTAGTCCTCCGTGACTTTCTCCTCAGTTGTCACTTTGAACTAATTAGTTGCTGTCCATTTTAACCTTGCTTGTTCGTCATGAAGATCCTGCCTAAATCATCTGCAAAATAACTTTCCTTTCTTCTTGGCCCTTATTCCAACAGACATATACTAGATGCTCTTACCTCAAACTTGGTACATAAAAGTTTGAATTAAATGAACAATAAAGAAATATTTACAAGCATTATTCGACTCTGTGGTATTTGTATTTTGTATTTGTGGTAAAGTTATCTGCCATCATCCCTAATTTTCAGCTTCTGACCATAGGGAAGGTAAGCAGATAGTAGCACCCTACCAACTATAATTCATGCTAAAGGATTGACTACCATCCATAATGTAACACCGAATCTGCAAGTCAGAGAGATATTTTTGGATGGCTGATTCCAAACAAAGCTTTCTGATGCTCTCCTTTTTTAAAATTCTGATTAAGAACGTGAATTCCTTGTGATAACTGGAATCTGAAGTGCCCACCAGCATAGACGAATTTGCACTCGTTTCTAGGGTATGAAGGGGTAAAACCCATACCTCCTTATCTAAATGATTTAGGACATCGATCACTGTACCATCTAAGCTCAACATCAGTCATTGCACCACCAGTCCCTGAGTCCATTACAAGCAAAAACTTAATTAAAATGTTTGGTGAAATGATCCAGATCTTCCTCCTTTGCTATTCCATTGAACATTGAAAACTTTACCTGCTTTACCTCACTAATGAAAGGTGCTCACAGGCTTCAACTACCAGCTTCTCTGCCAAAATCTGACCAAAATGTTTCTGGAAGTTAATTTCATTTTGAAGTCTATAAATGTAAACATCTTCGGTAATGTGATATCTTCAAGCCAAGTTTTCAAAGGGATGATTGGCGTATGATAATATGTGACATCGTTGTCATCATGATGATGTGACGTATGATAGCACACCTTGTCATCACATCCCATACTGTACTGGGGACAGACATGATCTTGAATCTGAAGGTCCAGAGATGTGTGCAGAGATTTAGAAGAAAGACTTGATACCACTAGAAATATGAATACACTAATGTTTATTTATACACACACAACAACAGTACAATAATAAAATCCAAATAAGCGCAAGTGTTCAGTGGTGTGTGTCAAACTGATAAGAAAAATGGGAAACTTTATTCAAAAACTCTTATTGGTTCAGTGTGTCTCACCTGCAAGTGAAAATTAACCCCTAGTATTGTTTGTTTAAAGTTAAGCACAAAGCTACACAATGGGCTATCTGTGCTCTGCCCATCACGAGTATCGAAACCCAGGTTTTAGCGCTGTAAGTCCCAGACATGCCGCTGTGCCATTGGGGGGTAGGGTAAAACCCTAGTATATGCTGAAATAAAGTTACAAAAGTTATATTTCAACAAACCTCAAAATTAATTTTAAGTTACAGTTCTAAGGGTTAGCAAAACTACATGTTAAAGCCTAAACAAAATATGTCAAGATCCAAATACTTAAAACTCTGTCTTTAAAGTTTAAATAAACAATTCACTTTTCTGAGGAAAAGTTAAACGTAAAGTTATAATATGAAGTACAAAACACTAGTCAACTATCTCAAGAGTTCAAAATAACAGCCCTCCCCCCAGTGGCACAGCGGTATGTCTGCGGATGTACAACGCTAGAAACCGGGTTTCGATACTCGTGGTGGGCAGAGCACAGATAGCCCATTGTGTAGCTTTGTGCATAACTTCAAACAAACAAACAAAATTCAAAATTTTGGGTTTTAATGTATTAAACCATTGAAAACTGCTACAATAAATCTTGAAAACGTTTTTATTTTGCCTAACAATAAATTCCCCTAAATCATCAAATATGTCTTACAGAAGGAAACCTAGCTTTATATACATAAACAAAATATTCTAAGAAAGACAGACTTACACATGAAGTACACTTCACATCCTAGATCTGTGTCCACTGAGAATTGAACTTTAGAATATTGCTTCTCTTGATCCTTATCCGATTCTTCAACAGGAAAAATTGCTTTATATTTCTGAATATTGTGTACTATCTTTTCTGCAAAAACGTAAGTTAGTTGCCAATTAGTGAACCTACCTCTTGCATGGTTTTAAAACAGGAAAAGTTAAAGTGTTACTTGAGTAATTATTTGCATCCAGACTAAGAACTCTGAAAACTCAATAATTAACTAAAGATGTAACAGGCATATAATACCATCTTGTGCTACAACAGAAAAGTAAGCCAATTCAAATAAAGTCCACGATATCAAGGGCTTTGTTCACAGCATCAAAATGTTATTTCTAAAAACTAGTCTTTGGTATTCATGTACACTGCTGAAAAGCAGAAAAACCGAAAGTTCCCGTTGTTAGAATTTAAAATACTTATAATTTCTAATAGTATAAATATATACTATGTTGTTATTGGGCTTAGGTTTCTTCTACAGTAGGTGTCTGTGACCTGTTAGTGATAAATTCAACGATAAATGAACAGCACGCACTTCACTTGTTTTTCAAATAATATATACATATTCCTAACAAATTAAACGTATGTGCAACAAATTCTTCAACACTATAGATATTATAGGCATATCATAAACACTATATATGTTGTTCACGTCCTTTTGTCAAAAGTCCACTTAGGCCTATTCAATTGCTTTAGAATTTCAGTTGACAAGCTGAATTATCTTCACTATTACTATCGCACCAGTAGTCTGTGTGTGATTCACTTACAATTGTGGCGCGAATTACCATAATCGTTTGGTCTTCTTTCTTCTAAATATTCTTTATTCCTTTTGTCAAAGTGCACTCAGGATGATTCAATTACTTTAGAATCAAGCTTTGACGGAATAAATTATTACTCTTATTTCCTTTTCTACTGTTAGTCTTACTCTAACACATTAAACGCTAGGCATATGTTAATCGTTAGGCCTATCACTTCTTCGATAGTTAACTTCACACCGAACTTTTCCTCGCCGTAACTTTACTCTCTTCTGCTATTATCTCTTTAAAACTCCATTGACTCTCTCTCTTTGTCTCTATCTTCGCCAGTGCTATTGCTTCCAAATAACGTGTCGCATAGTTAACTACTGTCAGCACATACTGGTTGTCCTTGTCAGACACAGGCCCAATCAAGCCCACAGCTACTCTGCTGAATGGCTCTTCTATGAGAGGCATATCCCCCAATGGGACGTTGGCTTCCTTTCTTCTAGGTATTGTTCTTTGGCAGATGTCACATGCCCTGCAAAATCTACTCACATCTCCTGGCCAATGGAAGTTACTGGTGATGCTGTCTGCCATTTTCTTTGCTCCTAAGTGTCCTCCCACAATTGATTCATGAGCCAACTTCATCATTTGAGTCCGGTATTCGTTTGGTACTATGATCTGTTTAACTTCCCCAGTATAACTACCTTGATAAATTTGGTATAGAACTCCCTTCCCGTCCTCTATTCTATAAACATCTTTCCCTTTGTTTTGTGCTCGACTTTCTCCCGAGCATTTTCCTAAATTTCTGCAGTAAAGGGTCTTTTTTTGTGCTTCATTCAGTTCCTGCAAACCTACATTCGGGATGTCGTCTTTTGACACTTGCAAGGGATTGATGTCTTGTTTGCTCTTTTTTCTTGAGCTCTGATGGTGACAGCAGATGCTTCATCAATCTTCTTTCTGCCTAGTTCCTCCAACTTTCTGTTATCTGGTGTGTTTCCTATCACCAAGTCGTGTATTGCTTCCTTGATATATATGACCTAAAGGTCTCCTATATAATATGGAGTATTCACCTATATTTGTGCTATGGGAGACTTTCTCACTGTTCCATCAATTAGCACAAACAGGTGTACCTTGCCTGTCATCTGATCATCGGATACTAGACTGGTTCTCACTGCTGTGCTACTGCACCCAGTGTCTCATAGAACCTTCACTTTTTTGTCCCCAACATAGCCTTTGCATATTGGCGTATTATGATTTGTTGGCGCCTCTTGATATTTATCACATGCTACCATCACTATTGGCACTATTGATCCATTTGCTAACTTGAGTCAACCATTAGTCGTGCCCTGATCGATCATGCTTTCTTGTATTGAATTTGACAAGTAGTCTTGGTTCTCTTTCTTCTGGCAGCAGTATCCGTACTGTCAGTCACTATTTTCTTGTTTCTTATCAGCACTGTCTTTGTAAATAGCTCCAGCTGCTTTATGTTGAGATTTCTGCTGTTGTTTGCTGATGATGGACTTGCACTCCTTTGCAATGTGTCCCATTTTATAACAAACATAGTATCTTTTCTCCCTTCTGTCGATTAACCTCTTGTCACCTTTGGTAAACTCCTGCTTTTGGTCAGCCATTACTGATTTCAATTTTAACTGGACATTCTTGGACTTGTTAGTCGTACTATTTCCATGGGCTTCCATATAATGTTCTGTCAGCTTGATTATCTAGTCTACATCTTTTGGTGCTCTCTCTCCTTTAGAAACAGTGATATGCTAGTTGAACACGTACTAATAGGTTTGCCAGTCCCTAAAAACTATTTTCACACATGGCCATGTCAGTACATCTGGTGAAATATTGCCGAAGATGTGCCACAAACTGAAATACAGTTTCTCCAGTGTCGGGTTTGACTCCTCTGAACTTCTGAAAAAACCTTCTTCATTAAGTTCATATCGTTTCAGTAAAGCCACTTTTAATTTGTCGTAATCCATGGCATCTTCTGATGTCATGCCTGCATATACTTGTAGACCTTTTCCTGCGAGAACTGGGCTGAGACAGACTGCCCAGTTGCCTTTTTCCCAGTTCTGAATTTGGGCAAATCTTTCTTAGTACTACGACAACGGAAGTCACGTGACGCTGGTAACACGTAATGAGTATCTAGAAGAATGAGAAACATCCCGAATAATCTAGTATTTGCTAGACGCCCTCTATTCCTGTATATAAGCGCGCCAGATAAAGCGAGACAATTAATCGAAACTGGAATAGCAGACAGAGAGATCGAAGATATAGACAGATAATCGAATCAAGCCGTAAGTAGAGTGTGTAAATCATTGTGAATTATTGCGTGTGTTTAACTTAAAGTGACTGTGGAAGTTAAGTGTATTGCAAAGTTGTATTGAGAAAGAATAAACTAGTTTTATTTAAGAAAGGACTTGTATCGCTGAAGTTCTTCGGAAAGAATTTTTACGGAAAATTAACAAACGAACACAGACACAATGATATCTTTTTAGGAAAGCATCCATGTCATCTTTATGTTAGTCAAATTTGGGCAGTTTGGGTCGGCTGACCATGATTCAATTGTCATTCTTGGGTCCTTCTTCCTTCGGTTGGGTGAGTTTTGCAATCTCAATTTGTGTTCTTATTCTCTCTATTTCTAGTCTCTCTTCTCTCTTTTTTTCAATTTGCGACCTTATTCTCTCTATTTCCAGTTTTTTCTTTCTCTCATTTTCTTCTCTCTCAATTTGTATTCTTATTTTCTCTATTTCTAGCCTCTTCTTTCTCTCATTTTCTTCTCTTATTTTAGTCTTTCTCTTTCCTTTTCTTCTTTCTTGAGTTGTCTCTTCTGTTGCCGTTCTTCTCTCTCTAGTTCTCGTTGTTGTTTAACAAACTCTCGTTGTTCACTGTATATTAACCCAAGTTGATATCCTCTTTCTACCCATTTATCAAAATATGTTGACAAGGTTATATAGTGTAATTGTAATCTCTACACTATTTTCGTTACTACTGCAGTTGTGCGTATATAGGCCGACTTATTTCCGTTGTCCTTCACGTTTACTTGAAATACAATTAGTTGGCCAATTGTCAAAATGAAATGCTTTTACTTATATTTCATAATAGTATTGCTGTTAGGCTTAGGATTCTTCTACAGTAGGTGTCTGTGACTTGTTAGCGATAAATTAAACCATAAATGAACAGCACGAACTTCACTTATTTTCAAAATAATATATATATATTTCAAACACGTTAAAGGTATATATAACAAATTATTTACCCTATATAGATAATAGGCATATCCTAGGCACTATCTTTCTAGTTCTCTTCTTTTTCCAAAAGTCTATTTAGGCCTATTCAATTGCTTTAGAATTTCGGTTGACAAGTCGAACTATCTTCTTTATTACTATCGTATTAGTATTCTGTCTGTGATTCACTTACAACTGTGGCGTGAGTTACTGTAATCGTTTGGTCTTCTAAATATCCTCTGTTCCTTTTGTCATGTGCACTCAGGCTGATTCAATTACTTTAGAACCACGCTTTGACGGAATAAATTATTATTCTTATCTCCTTTTCTACTGTTAGTCTTACCCTAACATATTAAAAACTAGGCCTATCACGTCTACGGTAGTTAACTTCACGCCGAACTTTTCCTAGCCCGTAACTTTACTCTCTTCTGCTATTGTCTGTCTGCTGTTTCCACTCGTCTTATTTATATGTCTATCACTTAAATGTCTACCTGCCTTCTAGAAATCTCTATATTCTTGACGCCAATGTATTACACGCGACATTCGATAGTCTCAACATCAATGACTTAAAAACACAACTTCCTACAATTGTTTGCTTTTAACTGTTATTATAACAAAACTAAGCAATAATAAAATATTCATTCACAAAAATAAATTAATCAATAATATCTGAACCAAACAGTCATAAAACTCCTAAAATGCAGGTTCAGTACTGTTAAGTAAAGAATGAATTGAATATGGACAGTAGAGGTAAACAAGCAAACACAAATTAAAACAAAAATTCAAAACAAGACATGAAACCCAAAATAAATCAAGAATAACAGATGAAATAATGAAAATGCCCAACTAATATACCTGAGCAAAACAGAGAAAGCCAAGTATCCCACAAGTCTACAAGTTACATATGACAACCAGTGTTCTACACACAATCATAAGCTAACCCAGTTGTATAAGCTTGTGTATTGCCTGTTTGAATAGACCATCCTCGAAGAAGTCAATATAGAAACACATACTAGCTAGCTTGAGACTCAAAGATAAAGGTTGCAGTGTGGTATTCTCAAGTGCACTGATTCCCTTCTAAAAGTGATCAGGTAGGATCTATGAAATAACAGTAGATTTTGAGAGAAAATGTATTACAGAGTAAATTTGAATTCTCAGACTTGGACTGAGTTCAAAGCAAAGAAAAAGAATTGACGTAACATATGATACTGTGAAACAATCTTTATTTAATAATCACAAATACAATCAAAGTCAAGACAAGCGAGTTTTATGGCACATTTATTGGAGAGAGCTCTCAGTGAGCTAGAGATTTATGTACATCTGTATATGTATCCCAGACCATTAAAACAAAACATTATATTCATGAAATTTTAACACCATTCTTCTCAAGTCGCCCCCAGTGGCACAGCGGTCTGTCTGCGGACTTACAACGTTAGAATCCGGGTTTTGATACCCGTGGTGAGCAGAGCACAGATAGCCCATTGTGTAGCTTTGTGCATAATTGCAAACAAACAAACAAACTTCTCAAGTCACGTACAATACCCATGCAACTATTGGTCATTCCCATCGAAAAATAAGGGAGGTTGTAACCTTTAGGTATCACCTGACATGACACTGGAAAATATCATTCACCACTTCTACATAACAATTTCCTACGAATCTTTCCTACGAAACAGTTTATGTGGCACAATTTAGTAGGTAACTAGGGCGAAAGGAACTTAGCTACTTTCTAGATTAACGCTTTATGTTGTAACTACATACACTGTATGTTCAAAAGTATTTATTGTAAACAAGAGGTAGCAAACCTCTGGTATGCCTGCATAGTACAAAAGTATGTGCTCGTGTTTACCACCTTAATTGAGACATCTCATCAACAAGGATGCGATTAAGAGCATGGATAAATTACATTTAAATTTAGGAAAATATTGCATGAATATGTCTGAGTAAAGATGTATATTCTCTACTAGTTATGTAAGTCATGCCTATTTTAGTCATTACACATGGACCATTAGCTAAGGTATGCAACAATATGGACTTGTGAGGTATCTAACTTTATCTGTTTCTCCAGGGTCTTTAAGACAGGTATTTCCACTGTTCTCTTTCTTGAATTTTCCCTCTTGATTCCTCTTCATATTACCCTATGCTCTTTCTTGATTTATTCGGCCTCATCATCCAGACGTTACTGAATACGAAGCCCGACCTATTTTGGTAACTTAACACTGTTTTTGATAAATAAATAATTTAGGGTTTCAAACTACACTTGTATTTGCTTGTTTTCCTCTATTGTCCATGTTCATTTTATTCTTCGCTTAACATTTCTGAACCAACTTTTTTTTTTTTCGGGAGTTTTTAGCTTTTTTGCTGGATATCAGTGGACGTGAATAGCACAAGTGGTTTGTTTGCGTTTCGGATGTTCGTGCAAAGCTACACAAGGGCTATTTGCGCTAACCGTTTCTAATTTTGAATTGACTAGAGGGAAGGCAGAGAGTTATTATAATCAATAATGGGATTTAACTGTCACTCTTGTATCGCACCCATGACAGCGGGGAGCGAACCGTGAGCCCTGAGAATAAATAAATAATATTTTTTCTCAACTACGTCATAAAAAGTTTTTAACTTGTCAGATATACTGGTTAAATTCATTTCGAAAAATATATAGAGCGGATGTAATAAAATCTACGTGAGTATTTCACAAAAAGCTTCAAACCTTGAAGCTTTTTGATTGAGCGGAACTTTCAGTGAGTAATAGCATAACAGATGGTGTTTAGGTAACGTTAATATTTTATTTATTTTATTCTACCTGGGATAGGCTTACGTGGTTTAGTAAGTCTGTGGTTAGTTGACGTATAAACTGGTCTAGAGTGATGTTATTAAGAAAGCATGTGGATGAGTCACCAGGCAAACTCCATTATATGTTTATAGTGTGCATGCTCTCATATTTCGAGAAAGGGGTCACCTGGCGATCGAATTACGAAATGTATTATTTTTTTATTTTTGTTTTATGAGTGTTTTAGTATTTTGGCTTGTTACGGTTGGCATTCAAACTGGACAAACAAATTTAATGTAATTACTGTGTAACACTCATACTAGAGACTTTAATACTAGTACTACATAAAGTGAAATTAGTGGGATTAGCTGCAATGTTGGGGGTACTTTTGTTTAATTGTTTATGATGACTCATATTAGGGATCCTATAATTGGCCCATGGTGGGTACAGGGGTAGGTTTATGAACTTAAAACACTAAATTCTGGAGTTCAATTCTTCTCGATGGACAAAGTGCAGATACTGAGATAGCCTATCGAGTAGGTTTGCATCTACAGAAAACAACCACCCTGTAATTTACATACAGGGTTAAAGATTAACCCAAATATCAGGCTATGTTAAAGATCAGCTCACCTTTAACTCTCGGTAGTCTTCTTGTTTACACTCACGAGTCTTATGAGAGATAACATTAATTTTATTATCTAAGTTTTTAAATGATTCCTGAATCTTAAGAAAAGTGCCACAGTGAGTGATGAATTAAAATTTTACAACATATACTTAATTGGTCATGAATGATGTAGACACCCATAAGGGCACCTATTTCCAAATTTTAATAATTATAATCAGTACTGTGCATTATATATAATAGAGGACATATCATGATATTGCAAACTAACAGCTAAAATAACCAAAATTTATTCATTAATATATATGTCATTGGACTTTTACAGCATAGTGTTACTCAGAATATTATATTTTTCCCTACTAATCTTGGTGTCACACCTGTATGACTCTATTCTCTTTTCCCCAACCAATCTGTGTAACACCTGTATGACTTTCACATGAAATTTATAAAGCAAAGAAGGCAGAATTAAATTATAATTTCCATGAAGTTGACAACTGTGTGTTGTCCGAACTAATGAAAAAATAAATGATAGTTAATTTAATTTTTCAAGAGTACCATAATAACTTATTCATAAATCATTACATTCATTTAATCTGTATATATATATATACATATATATATATATATATTTGTTAGGAAAATCATCATAGATTTATGCATTTCAGAACTTGGCATTCACTTAACATTTGCGGTAGTTTACATATAATTTTCTTTTACTGAAAATTCTAATATTGTTGAATGCAGTTTTAGTTGAATTATATATATATATTACAGTTGTTTTTTGTATATCTTGTTTCATTTTTTGCTAACTTACAAACCTACAGTAATATAATGTAGAGTTGCCGTTACTTTTAATATGACCGAGTTATGAAGTTAATCTTGCTGATAATGTTTTGATTACATGGTTAGAGAAAAACGACCTTTAAACTCCAGATCATTATAAAAGTACTTTTTATTTGAACTAATGTTTCACCTCTGTGGCTTCATCAAGGTTAGTACATACAACTGCTGATAATGTTAATAATAATTCTTCTTCTTCTAAGGTGAAAGTTTCAATGTGTAGATGATAATGGTGTGATATATTTGTTTCTTTAAGTGGGAATGTTTGATGTTGTACCTGTAGTGGTTAACTTCTAGCATCAGTGTGCAAAATTATTTTGTCACTTACCATGTTTTGGTTCATAGCTGAAAATGTTTTAAAACCATCATGTAACTAGGCAACTGCTTACCATTTAACATGAGCAGACATTTTTCACATAGCTTAATTCTTTATCAATAACTTCCGAATAAGTTAAACTACCTACATAATCATGTGGCAGTCATCAGTGTAAATTGTAAACAACAATATTCATCTCAGTTCTTGGAGAAGAAAGAAAAAATATTCCACCAGTGCTTGCTTGGGAATAAACTAATTGATTTTATACAGCCTTGCAGAATTTTTTATTATGCTGGGAATGATTTTTATTATTATTTATTATTCATTTTTGTATACTATAGAGAAGGGCACTCATCTCATTTAGATTCTGAATTTTCATTAATATGCAAGTGTATGTTTAAATTATAATTTTATTCTAATTCCTATACTAGCTCTAAAACTATTTGTATCTGTTTGTTTTTCACGTTTAACTTACTAAACTAGTATATATATATATATATATATCACTTGATTGTTTGAAAAGCAATATAGTTTTAAGATTTTCTTACTGTATGCTTCTGTTTATGTATGTGTATTGTTGTAATTCGGATGGTCAACACAAAAACTATTTTAATTACAGGTTGTTTTTTATCAAATATTTATACTTGTGTGTTTAAGAAATGAGTATATAAAAACATGCTCTTTACTTTTCATGAATGGTGGTCATTATTGGTCTGTTAATAAAATTTCTTAATGATTGTCTTTCATATACTAATTATGTGAAAGCTGTTTAATAATTAATACAGAATTAAATTTTTAGACCATTTATTCTCATATGAAATTGCTAATTCATTTTATTCTGTAAGATACAATCCTGTAAAGGACTTAAATGTTTGTAAATAATTTTATTACATTTAAATGAAATAACAAATTACAAAAGAAAAGCCATAAAACTCTCAGAAAAAAGACCTTTTAACACTATATCTATATTAGGTACCTGTGAAATAATAATGTGAACTTTGCTATCATTAAACTTATTTATGAAAAATTCATCATACACAGGATTCTTTCAGATTACAGTGCTTGAAAGTTCAAACATTCACATCTGCTTATTAGCAGATCATTAATATAAACAAAGAAACTTAGAAACGTTTTATGAAAGTAAAGTGAAAAGGTTTTAACTTTTCATAGAAACTGGTCTTGATCATCTTCATATGTCATATGTATTATATCTTTTGTTTTCCATTGAAAGACATTTTATAATGACTTTTTTGTTATTCTTCACCTCTTTTTTCATTGTTTGCAATTAAAACTATTAAAACTTTGTTGCTTGACATTTAAAATAATTTTTACACCAATTGCAAACAAATAGTAATGTAATATTCTCGCAGCAAATCACATTTCATAAGATGTATCACGTAAGCCACAATAGTGAATTATTTTTCATTATATTAGATGAAAGAAGTGCTACTGGCATCTAGAAACATTAGACGTGATGCGTGGAGAAAAAGTTCAAGACCAGAACATCTTGATGTACTTTACTGAGTAAATCATGATCAATTGAGGAAGGTGATTGAAGTTTATTTATATGGGCCTTTTTAGTTTAAGAATTTGGGTTTTTAGTTATTATTACTTTGATAACTTTTACAAAACTTTGTATGGAAACATCTATATCCTTTTGTAGATCAACTGTGTACTGCATCAGTATTGATTCAAATCATCAATTTACAGAGGTGTAATAGTCCTCTTAAGAGTAAATCTAAGATTATATTGTAAATTACAAAAATGGTTTAATTTTGCAGAATCTTCTTCAAATCCTACTTATATCAGTTATAAAACTGTATTATCTTAATAAAATTTCAAGAAAGACAAATGCGCAACATATGTATATACAACCTATGATACATACAAAGTTGTATAGTATAGAAGTATTCAAGATAGTAGTGCCTTGTTTCCGAAGAATGAATGAATGATTGAGCTACTGTGATAGCAAAAATAATTTTTTCTGTCTGTTATGGAAGCAATTAACAGATTACATGCTAATGTAACTATCTGTAAAGGTGAATCACAATCTGCTCTGTCTGAGACTTGGCTCTAGAAACCCTAGTTCATTTTAATGTCTTGGGATCAATGCTTTGCCAAATGAGCTACAGGTTCTCCCTGCAAATGGTTACTCTTCTAGAATAGTATACATTTCACTAGGTAAGTTGGTTTGTAACAAAGTTGATAGTTAGTTTCTGGACTTTGCTGAAAACCTTAATTTCCATGACAACAAGCTACAGCACCTGAAATCTCCAAATATTTATCAAGAATAACAAAGGAAGTACTAGGTTCAGAGAGTTCTTAAACTTCAAATCATTAAATGTAGGGCTTAACCAATTGGAAGATAAAAGTGTGGTTATTCACATAAAAGAATGTCATCAAAATTCTTTCATTGTAATGTTTGAGACTACACAGATCTTTCATTACAATCATGTTCATTATTAGACAGCTCATTTTGTAAAAACTTAAGCTATTTGTGCCATATAATAACTCATTTTATCTTCTGTGAGGAATGAGCTTTTAGGAATAGGTGATATCTGGAAACTGATGTATGTGTATATTAAGGTAAATGTTTTTGTGTACCAATTTCTTCATTTAAATAACTAGTTTTTTTTTGAAATTTAGATAGTCTATTCAAATATCAAGTGCTATGATGACTGCTATGAAACAGAAGTATAGTTGGGAAAAAAATACTTCATAATCAAATATTTTACAGGTAAATACTGACGTTGAAATTAGAGGAGTGTATTAAGAGGGATTTATATTGGTAAAATGTTTTAGGTTTAAATAAACACATCTACCATAAGTGGTAAAATTAATGTTATAGCCAAAAATGTTGACACTGAGGGTACCTAAGTGAGAATTGATGCATTTTAATAGTTATAAAGTTTTTAAAGACTTTGCATATTCCTAGTTAGGCCAGCATATTAAATTAGCTACATTAATTACTGGGTTACTTTTTAGTTCTGACTATGTAGTTAGTTTGCTTTCATCAAAAGTTATGAATAACCATTGTACAGAGATTGAATATATTATACTAATACAGTTTTGGACCCTCACCACATCATTACAGTCCATGCTACCTTGTAACAGTCATATTCTATCCTATCTTTTTAACAGTACATATTTAAGTTAAGCTCCAAGTGTTAACATGAAAATCTGTCTTAAACAAAGAAAACATAGTCTCATATACAAACTCTGTAGACATATGCACTATCTATGTAACTGAGAGCCACTTTCATGTCAACAAGGCTTGTCATGCTCTTGAAGCATCAGCTGGATCACCATCAGGGCTGTGCATTTTGACAATAGCCACACCCATCCTCCTTGCATGCATAAGGCCATTTAGTGTATGAGGACAAAGGTTTTCCAGTGACCATTTTAATAGCTTAATTGCAGAGAACTGCATAGGTGCTGTGTCCAATGACTTGAGTGGTATGTCTGCTTTTGGAAAGCATGAATACATGTTTCATTCTCTAGCTTCTTGAAGTATGTGATGTTTGAAGAAATGTGTCATGGAAGCAACTTGTGTACACATTATTACATCACCTTTCTAGGCTGAGATTCTTCTTTATTATGTTGCCTTTTGTTGTCAGCACATGGAAGACTTTTGCCACTGATATTTATGCTCTGGATTCTTACCTTTTATAAGATGCCACACTTTGCCTTTCTATGGCTAGGGTATGACTTGTAGGTTTCTCTCTGTATGATCTTGGGGCCCTAAGGTGAGCTATATTCATTTGTTTTCCAGTGCCGTTCATTACAAGAGATATTCCTCTTTGGAAATTCTAAATCATTGTTTTCAACAACTCTCTATGATCTGAATGTTTGGATATTTTGTGTCATAAAAGGCTGTTACAAATCATTCTCTAAAGTGATCAATTTTCAGTGACATCACACTACCTAAAAAATGCCAAACATTGTGAAACTACATGCCATTCCACCACAACTATTGTTTTGGCTGTGCTTGTCACTTGAATTGACTTGCATATTCAAAGTTATTTTAATATTATGGTATTTTCTGATTTACTGATTATCCATAGAGTAACTAATTAGATGTTCATCAGAAACTGTATCTAGGAGTATAGATCTGGCTTTCCTTGAGACTAATTCATAGAAAGAGACTGGACACAAAATTGTACACAGCAAAACTTTTTATTTAAAAACACAAGTTAAAATGATTAAACACAAGCAAGTCTTCTATTGAACTGTTAAACTGGAGAGAGAAAGAGAGATATTTATTAGGTCTATTTTAACAGTTCAGATTTAAGTTAAGCTCCAAGTGTTAACATGACAATTTCTGAGAATAAAATATATCTTAGAACATGAAAATCTGTCTTAAACAAAGAAAACATAGTATCATATACAAACTCTGTAGACACATACACTATCTATGTAACTGAGAGCTACTTTCATGTCAACAAGGTTTGTCATGCTCTTGAGGCATCAGCTGGATCACCATTAGAAATTATCACTGTCACTGTCCTAATGGGAAGCATATGTGACACCTTTGGTAACTTACCCAGTCTCATGAATAATTAAGGCAAGAGAAACTTAATGGCTCATTTGACTGAATTTCTATGTTAAGACCAACTTAGAATGTATATACAGAAATTTTGATAAAAATGTATCTAGTAACTGAAAAGGTCAAAAACCTGTGGTAAATTTTGTGTACCATAATATAACATACTCAACCCTCCTTTTTACAAATGCTGATATTCAAGTAGATATCAATGTGATAATGCATGAAATAGTATGAACCAGAAATGTGATTATTTCTTTTATGGTTAGATGATTAAACTATCTTTATAAAAATGTGTTTTTTCCTAATGTTATAGAATGTAAATTAGATATGATATTTTTTAGTGTTGCCTTGTTATATGTTGGTTTGTAAAGTGAAATTTGCTATCAAAAACAACCCTTTTTATGTTTTTCATTATACTCCACTTCAAAGCAGAGTATGGCATATTGGTTTGACCCTGTTTATCTGTCTATTTATCCTATCCAACCTAACCTTGTGGAAAGGAGATCTGAAGATTTGATGGATGAATTTTCACCAAACTCGTATAATAGATATTATATAAAATGTTCTAGACCTGACTAATCTTTGAGGGTCAACAGTAAAAGGTCATACTCTAATCTTGTGAATATAATATCTGAAGATTAGATGGATGGATTTTGCTTATTCTTGTACAGCAGATACTACATTGAATTGGGAAGAACAAAACATATAGCACGATATTAGTGGGGTCATAGGTGTTTAATAAATACAACTTGCAATTTTGGCCATCTCAGCTGTGGTTTCCGGGGCTTCTCCATCTCCATCTTCCTCCTCTGTTACCTTTTCCTTTGTCTCCATCCCTTCTGCGCCATTCTCAGTCACTGGTGTTTCATCTAGACCTTCTTGTCCTTGTCTTCATGCCTGATTTTCCTCTAGTCATTGACGAAGTGATCTGGCTTCTCCGGATGGTTAGCCTCATTTCTGGCTTGTTACATTTGTACTTCCTACATGGAAGTTTCTCAGTGCAAATGGACTTTCCATCATTGGTTTCTTGGTCCAGGGTTTTCCCCTGATCAACCCACTGTTCTTTGTCATGCGGATTTCCTCTCTTGACTTTTGGATCAGGGGTTTTCTGTCTCGATGGTCTCAGATTTTTGGGTGGTCCTGTCTGATACCTTTCAATTTTCCTGATCCTGCAAGTATTTCCATCTCATACACTTTACCTGTGGATGGGTTCCTTCTGGATTTGTTGTCCATCGCGTCAGGCTGCCCTCCTGGATGGAAATATTAATGTGGTCCTGCACTGCCTCACTTTGCCTACATTTGACTCACTCTCCCAGTGCTCCTTGTTTCACTTTTTTTTATGTCTTCCTTCCTTCTTCTATTTGCCTGTGGATGTTGGTGGTATGTTTATTTGCCATCAATGTTTCATGTATTCTTTATCCTTCTACGTATCTTCTCATTTCTAGATATCCTTTTTTCTTCCTCACATTTAGGTGGCTAATAAGGATAACTCCTCCATTTAGCTACTTCCCTTCCTTCTGTTTCACACCTTTATCCTGATTCTGTATATGCTCTACTCTGTTATATATTGCCTGCACATCCTCCTTCTATGGTGTCCTTTTCCTCTTCTTTCTCCCTTGGCAACTGTCCTCTATTTGGGTTCTTTCTTCTTCCTCTTTTGCCAATTAAATTGGCTTCTTTCTCTTTATTGTCTTCTTTCCATACTTTGTTCTGAGTGTCTTCTCACCTAATTAGACACCTTACCTTTTCATTGGCTTTTCATCTTCGTCAGATGTGATGCAGTCTCACATGGGTATGTTGTATTTAATTCCTTCTCCCACCCCATGGTGCTTCCTAAAGGGGAATCATCTTCTCAACCAGTCTTCTACTAGTTCACTGTGAGATTCTAGCTTTTTGTGAGAAGAGATAAGGTATTGTATCTGAATTTAATATTTTCCTAAACTGAAAACATATTTCCAATATATACTTACCCCTTCTCACATTTCTCACCCATCCTCTCTACTTCCGATATAGTTTGGTGTGATATGAAGTGGTTAACAGCTGCAAGATTAGAGAGGGTGCCAGTTACAATAGGGGTAGTGTCACATTCCTATTGGTGGAGGGTTGCTGGATAATCATTTGCATGTGAGTATGCAGAGATAAGTGGGAGTATCAAGGCTAATGGCAAAGCAAACATTTGTACCAACAGAGGGCAGAATAATTCAAGAAATATTTTTATGAGCTGAGGTAAATATGTATAAGAAATACATTTTCAGCTTAGGAAGATGTTAACTACTGTGTAAATATAGTTTAATTTGCATTGATCAGATATGCAGAAACTTAAAATTCAGAGTTAAAAACATAAAAATGCTGAAGATAAACATAAAGTTAATGAATCAGCTTCGTTTGAACATGTAGCAACAATCACTCTTTATATCAATTGGCACAGTGTTCAGTTGTTTAATCAGATTGATCAGAAAAGCTAATTAAATATAAGAGAATCTTTGGACATTGTAAAAAGCTGTAATATTATTTTAGAATAAAGGTTTTGGTCGGAGTGTCCTGGAAATTCATTTTGGGACTTTTTTGTAAGATTAGTTGGCATAACTTACAGGTTGGCTAATTATGTTTGTATGCATACACCTTTGTTGTATAGGTATATAAGTTGTCATTTATTGTAACTTTTTGCATCTCCTGATGATGGCAGCGTAGATCTCAGCTAAAGAATATAGAGAATGTCCAACAAGGCTTAATGCCCTTTTTAATAAAGTGTTATGAAACAAAATGTTTTAACATTTTGGTGAGATTTTAGTTCAGTTAGAACTTGTAGCAGGTGGTGGGATACTATATCATGAAGTGATTATGCTGTGTTTGCATTGTCCTTTCTATTTACTGTATAAATATAAAATTGTAGATTGTGTATAATGTTCTTATTATTCACATTCTGACATTTAGCCATTCATCCATAGTTATACCACATTTTATGTGTGGATCATGTGGAGGAGAGAAAGAAAATAGCAGCAGAAAGAGAGATGGTAAGATCAGAAGGAGTCACTTGCCTGTGTGCTTTTCTTTTGTGTCAAGTTAGCTCTAGCTGTGTGAGTTTATTCTATCTCTGTTATAGAAGAGAACTTGTGAATTTTGGTCATTCATAGCCTGCCATATCTACCATTTTATGTGCTGTATGAATTGTTTAATTTTCACCATTCTTTATGTAACAAAATTTTGTATTTGTCAAAACATGGGATTAACACTTATTCTGAGATATGTGCTTAGTCAATGAATAAATTAAGTGTATAAGTTACTGTCATTGTTGTGGCCAACAAAGTTTTCATTCAACTCCGTCATTGCACAATGCATGGAAATCTGACTTGGTTACCAACATTTTGGAGCATAATACTGCATTATAAAAATGCATTTGATCCATAAAAGTGCTTGAAAATTATTCAAAGAGTTGGTTAACTATTCGATCTTACAGTAAAATCTGAACCAATGAACACTCTGAAATGACTTAAATATCATTGGAATGTTCCTCCTCTTGGCTAACTAGTTTGAAAAAAGCATCAAAGAGTCAGAGAAAAATTCAGAAACATAATTTAACTACTATTAGAATAGTTTTAAAATATCTTCGACTTGTACAGATAAATGACTTCATCAGAATACTTAAACAGTTAAAAAAGCTTAAAGTACTTTTAAATAAATGACCCGGCATGGCCAGGTAGTTAGGGCGCTCAGCTCGCAATTTGTGGGTTGCAGGTTCGAATCCCTGTCACAGCAAACATGCTCACCCTTTCAGCCGTGGGGGCGTTATAATGTG
>NW_013666015.1:275237-297516 GCF_000517525.1 Limulus polyphemus | reverse complement strand
ACTGCTAATTTAGGGATTGCTAGCGCAGATAGCCCTCGTGTAGCTTTGCGCAAAATCCATAATAAATAAACTTTTAAATAAATAATAACATCACAAGTTCTCATATCATATATAAAAATAGTTGAGAAAAACTAATTTAATTGCAAATGACGGAAAGACAGTTATGGACACAGCAGCTTAAAATAATTGAGTGGGACTATTCCAGTAATAAAAGACAGGTAGAAAAAAATATCAAACCAACAAAATATCACAAGGTCTAAAATCCTGAATGTTGCAATACATCTGAACTTTACAAAATTTTCAGAGTTTTTTTTTTTTACTAAATTATTGTAATCAGGGCCGGCCTTAGGAGGGTATGGGGCTTGAAGCAGGTACTCAAAATTAGGTTCTTGAGTTTGGATACTAGAAGTATACAATTGGCTCAGCCACTGAGATTGTTGCCTCAGTGGCCTAGCCCTAAGGCTGGCCCTGATTGTAATTAAGGGCTTTTATAAGGTATTCCCATATTACATTAAAAACTCTGTACTGAGTGCCATTCTGTAACTTTTAAAGTGATAAATTTAGATATGCACTGTTAATAACAAAATATTTAATGAAATTGAGAGCTAAAAATTACCTTCTTCCATGTTATTTTCTATGCAGAAATCAAAGATATTGTTTAATAGCTAGGCTAACAATGTTCTGAGATGTTAAACATTTCCTGGCAAGTTTCTTGTAATCATTAAGATAATTAAAAAGTCACTTTTCAGAGAGAACTTTTTTAACACATAAACACAAGGAACATTGCCATGTGTTACAGGTGTTATCTTGTTGCTTTACTATCATCTAAAAAACATGCATGTATCTTAGAAATACTGTATGAAAACTAGAAAATTGCAGCTTTTATTAAAATAGATTAAATTGAATCAGAAGAAACTAAGACATTTCATTCAGGCAAATTACTCAACATATTTTGCAATATAAATGTTTAAATGCTAATAGTTTGATTTTTCTCAAATACAACTTATAAGTTTTTCATATAATTTTGTTTTCATATTCTCATTTAATAACTTTGTGCCCCCCAGTGGCACATCGGTATGTCTGCGGACTTATGACGCTAGAAACCGGGTTTCGATATCCGTAGTGGGCAGAGCACAGATAGCCCATTGTGTGGCTTTGTGCTTAACTTCAAACAAACAAACATAACTTTGTTTATTTTCTTATGTCAGGGAGAATTGGTTCTTCAGACATCTTGAGCTGTTACTATGGTATATTTCATTTTTAACAAACATTCCTTAAATTAAAAAAACCTTTTAAATTGTTTAAAAATGTTTTATACTCATTGAATTAGAATCTGGATGTTATTTAAGATTGTCATCATAAATATTTTCATAACAGAGATGCCCATCATCATCATCATAGTAGGTAATTGGATTTGAAGACCCGAAGTGTTCAGCAATTATACATTTCCATGTGATGTGTAAGGTATATGTTGTAGGTCATCTTGTGGATGAAAACATGTTATATATTTTAATTGTTAAAAGTTAACTGTTGAGTGGGGTTTGTTCATCATTCTAATTCTTTGTTCATGTAACTATCAGCATATCCTAATTGTTTGCTTTTGCTTGATTTTATTTGTGTACTTGTATGTTGTGCCTGCTTTAGATTATGTGCGTAAAACTAAATATATTTCACTGTTCTTGAACCAGCTGTTAAGATGCTATTTTCACTTTTTTGTAACTTGTAAAGAAATTACTTATCTGCATGAGTGCATGAAAGATCATGGCTAGATAGTTATAAAATTATTCTTTAATTGTGTTTCTTTACCACAGTGAATGTGTTTGATGATTCACTTGTCTGTCTTTTGTTGAAAATTGGTATATTGTTATTGAAGTACCAGTTTCTCAGCAGTGATCATTGAAAACTAGCCCTGAACAATATGATGATTGTCTATTTATCTTTTATGCTACAAATGTACTGTACTGTGAGTAAGTATTTAGAAACTCTACACACTTTACTACTTATGTGCCATCTGCGGTAATGCTGCTTAGTTTTAATAATTTTGAATTGTCTATGTTAATGTAAAAATTTGGTACTAGATGCTACATATAATGTGTTATTCAGCTATTTTATAATGCTTGTTCATTGGTTGATTAAAGGTTCTTAAAAGTATATTAATGCTTATGTGTCGGCTGTCACAAGACTATATATTGTAACTGTGTATTATATTTCACGTTGACTATTCTGTAGTTCTACTACTCTACTGTAATTGTTAGAGGCCATAGGATAGTTCTTATGAATTAGCACCTTGATTGTGGTTCAGTAATTATGAGATTAAAAAAAATATTTTAATATTGTTACATTATGATTAATAGCATTAGAGTTGGTTGATCAACTTGAATGCCTATGAGCATTGATTACATCGATTAGTATCACATAATTGATTATAATGAAATAAAGATGTGCTATCTACAAAAACACACAAGAATATTTATGGTAGTTTTGAGCCATAGAACTGAAAACATCATTCTTATTTATCTTTGAAGTATGAAATACTTAAAATATATATATAAAGTATAGAAAAAATTAGAAGCCTACAATATTAATATGATCATTTCTGATATTAAAAAGTAATATTCTTAGAACTCAACACCATTGAATGCAAGGAAGTTTAATGTCTTTGATTACAAAGTTATGGGTTGAAGTTTAAACTTAAAGTAAGCAACCCTTATGTGGTTTTAGGAATGGAATATAAATACATATACAAACACCTTCATACTCTTTGATTTTGAACAAAAGCTCCATTAAGTACAATCTCTAACATAAATCTTATATGTTTTCATATAACAGTTCACTCCATCCAAAGGTGAAGAAAATGCAAGTGTTAAATTTTGGTGGAAAGTCAAATACCTTCCAACTGTCTTTCAAAAAACAAAGAGTGTAAAGGTGTATATAAACACTTTATCTTTATGTTGTACTTTTATTTAAGCTACAAAATTACAATAAACTAAAAGATGCAAGTAGTCCATGTAAAAATAATCAAATAAACTAAACAGCATATGTTGTCAATATAAAGGAAAGACAAATAATTAGAAATGAAAATAAAAAGTAGGATAGGAAAATGCTGGCTGAATCTTTAAATATAATATAATATAATAATACTCAGGAGTACAAGAATATATACAGTTTGTTACATTCACCAAAATGCATATAAAACTAAGCATTCATACAAATGAAAACATTCAATATAATACAAAGGTGAGATACTAATTCTAAAGATTTGAGTTCAAACTTCCAATATAAAGATAGAATGAAAGAAATTTTTACTTAATAGTGCAAGCAAAAAGACTCAAATGTATGCATGTACATGCATTTAGGTTAATTCATATAAAATATGATAGTGTTTCTAACTCACAGAGCTGTAGTTATTTTATAATAATTTAATTTATATGAGATTTTTTTAAGTTAAATGTATTTAAATACTTGTAGTTCTTATTTTATTAACAAGAAAGTTATTTAAGAAAATTTATTAATTGTAAGTTTGTTCATATTCTTGCAGTCAAGTTCTGTAGTGTTTATTTTAAATTATGAGCTGATACATTGTACAAAGGAATTTTTCTATAGCTATAATGATTACTTAGTAAGAAATTGGTAACATGAAAGTAGCCTGGAAATATGAGTAGATGTTTTATAATATGCAATTTCATAATTTTGTGTTTTGACTCATTATAATATTTGAAGCAACAAATGTTTGTAAAAAATGAATAAATACAATGAAAAACAAATTCAGATATTAAAAAAAGGGAAGTTAGTACTGTTTTTTAATTTCTATTTTGATAAACATAGGTGAATTTCTATAAATATTTAGAGATTCATTGAACATTAGCATGAGTTTAACGTAATGTTGCCTTTTTTTAATTGTTTTTACTGTTTCTATTTCAGGTGGGTTTATTTATTTGTTGTTAAGCACAAAGCTATACAGTAAGCTATCTGTGCTGTGACAGATGTCGAAACCCAAATTTTATCATTATAAGCTCTCAGACTAGCCACTGAACCACCTGAGCACTTCAGGTGCATATATAAGGGTAGGTAGATATTACTGTTTATTTGTCTTGTAGGTTTTTATCAATATTTGTGCATTATGGCTTGAAAATATCTAAGACATAATAATACATTTGACTCGTATCCTTAAAATTACAATGTTGGAAATAATTGTGGAAAAGTACAGTTGTAGTAGGAGTTGCAAAATATGAAAATTACAACTAAATGGTCATTTTATCATTAGTAAAATATATTATTACAGGAATTACAGAAAAAAAAGAAAACCAAGTAAGTTGTACAGTGCACTAATATTTTGTATTTGCTATGAACAGAGCAGTACACCTTGTTTTCATGCTACTGTAAATCTATCAATGTGTGATTGTGAAATATTGTTCCAAATGTCCTGTATTACTTCTCACAATTTTTCCAAGTTGTTTGGTTGCTGTTTGATCTCAGTTACCACATAAGCCCATACAACCTTAATAATATTTATACTGTGGCATTGTGCAAACCAAGCTACAAATGTGAATGTTCCATTGGCTTTCCTTTCAAGTATCATTTCATAACATTTGTTGCATTCTTGGAATCATTGTATTGGTGAAAAATGAATACCTACCCAACAGATAATCTTCCTGAGGAAATAACGTGATAGATAAAGATCTAATTGTATCTCGGCAGTCAAGGTGTATCAATTTTGTGAAGATTTTCAACATCATTGATGGAGATGCAACCCATACTTATATTTGTCCTCAAGTATACTTCACTGTCAGTGGTATACATTACCTGTTATAGTGTTTTTCTTTCTGCCATCAAACAATCTATCATTGATTGTTGCAAAACAATTTAAATTTAAACTCATCTCTAAAGAACAACTCCTCCAGCTTTTCTCATTGCATTATTCCAGCCTTTTAGTTTGGTTTTCTATTTTAAGCAATGGTTTTAGAAATGCTTCTTGATTCTTTGTACCCCTATGAGCTATTACCTTATGTACACTGCTGTGCAATTTCCTGCACATGCTACAAGCCTTAAACAAAGCTCCCACCCCTACATATATTCATGTGTATTGTGCCAGTCTATGATGTAATCATCATAAGACTATAGTCCTACACCAACAGGAGGGTGACTGGAAACTGATGGTCAGTGTTATTAATGTCATTGTACACCACATGGTTTCTTCTGTTCTGATATTGGATCTAGTGTTCCTGACCTCCAACTTTTGTTACATCAGCTGAACCTGCCCAATCTTATGTTCGTCACTGTTGTTTCCACTTTTGCTTCTTGCTTTCTCTTCCTGAAAGAAACAGCTCACGTAATCCCACTTTCCTCCTTCATTGCTTGAATTCTGTAGATATGTATCTTTCGTTTCCTCTTTTTCCAATAACTTTTTGATAAGACTCGGGCTCCTTGTTGCACGAGTCTCATTCACCTGAATCTGTTCTTTTAGTTTATGATCTTCTATTTTTCCTTATTTTTTCTTTCTCTCCCACCTATTCATCTTCATCTCTTACTTGACATCTTTGTTAATTTTCATGTTTCACATTCATTTGAAGGCTTTCCATCATGACCCTACTAGCCTTACTGGGGCAACTTGCACATACCTGTTTTTCACCTTGTTCTTGAGTTTGTTCCATTTTGTCCAAGTTACCTGGATTTCTTTGTTTTTGGGGTGTACTTTGTCAGGTTGCTTTACTTTCTGACTTTCACCTCCCCCAATTTCCTCTCTGCCTTGCACTTTTCCTTCGTGACATGTTTTCTGGGGTATTTCTTATAAACTGGTATCTTGAGCTGGTGCAGCTCAACAAAAGTCATCTCTGCTTACTATGGTTTCTTATCCTTGGGACCAGGAGGAGGCACCAGGTTTCTCATAGTATACAGCCTGGTGTGGTCATCCCCTTCAACTGTTCCTTGTCCTCTTGTTACTATCCACTGTCCCTCCTCTTTTGAGAACTGGCTGTCATGAGTCTTGGAGGTTATCTGTTTCTGGAGTCACCCCTTAGCTCCTGTCCTATGGAAGCTTTGCTTTCCAACTTTGTACATTGGTGAACTCTCTTTGCTACAATCTATCGAGTTCCTCAGATGCTTTCTCAAGAGTTTTTTATGTACTTATACTCCCCACCTCACCTGTTTCAAACACCAAGGGACAATTCTTCAATCCCACGCAAAAGTTTTTCTTCCCTGGCTGCCCCAAAATTTGGGTGGCTTGGAAGGTTGTTTGAATGTTTTTCCATTCAACCTCTTTTCATTTTTTTCCCCTATACAGTCATTCTGACCCACCTCATTTCCTTTGTTCTGTGTAGTCTATTTCTCATTATATCATTTTTCATACCCAATTTTAGGGCACTCCAACATCTTTTCTTGCCATGGGATTTTTCTTCCTCTAGCCTGTTTTCTCTTTCTGCCCTGTTAGGTAGGGTTATACACTCATTCCATTTAGTTTCTTCTTCTATTGGTGATGACTCTTTTTTTTATTTTTCATGTCTTCTATCATCATGTATGTCATCTCAAGGCTTCTCTTGTCTTTCGCCATTGATATCTCCTGTATGAAATATTGCAGGTGGGGATGTGGGCAACTCCTGACACTTCAGTGTCCCAATACTTATACCACAGGGAGTTTTCATCTTCCTCCATTCCTCATTCACTGCTCTTCACAATGGCTCTGATGGTGATTTTTTTTTTCTTTTTCAGGCTTCACAACCACTTTATTGTAATTATATACATATTATGGAGACAATGAACCCTCACAGGAAATACTTACCCAAAAATTTGCTGTGGAATGCTTTGGCAGATATATTTATTATATATTTCAAGCCATTCTGCACTTAAGAAAGATGACAGCAGCAGGTGTGTGCCTACCCTCACACTTAGCTTACATCTGCTGTCTTTAGTTATGGTAACCCAATGCACTGTCTCACAATGTGGGACCTAATTCCAGATGATTGTGGCTGATGACAACAGTCTTTGCACCTCTCCTCCACTACATTCAGTGTGGGATTCTAACTATTTATGGTTCACAGTCATGAGTAGCATTTTTAATGTTAATATTTTCCTCACTTGAGAATGTTTTGCAGATAGAATCTCACCAATCTGCACCACCTCCTACTCCTCTTCCCCACTTATGGGGATTAGCATGCATGGAGGATGTGTTGCCCTCCTATTGGTGGAGGACTATAGTTTAAGGATTGTTACATCATAAGCTGCTGCAATACACTTTGACATGTGTAGGAGTGGGAGCTTTGTTCAAAGCTTGTGGCATGTAAAGGAAATTACATGAAAGTGTGTGAGAGGTTAATTCATGATGTCAGAAAAATACATAGGTTCATGAAGTTTTGATACAGGATGATAAAAACCCTATAACCCGAGCACTTTTGAAAGGTGGACCTTTCATTTACAGGAGCAAACTGGGAATGGTGCAGAGTTGAGTGCAGTCATTAGGGTCATCTGGTTTTCCAGGAAATGTTTAGTATATTTTTCCATATATAGTTGTAAGTGTCTCATTTCCAGTACAATGTAGCTGACAATGAGAACATTATGTAAAAAAAAAAGGGTGTTAGGGATATTTTGCGTTAGAAATGACTAAGAATATATATATATATATACATATATACAATAAAAAACTGTACTTAAGTGTTTAAGTAAAATAAAGTTGGCACCTGGAGACTGATTGAAAAAGAGATGTTAAGCTAATCAATTTATACAAACAGGTATGGAAAATTATCTCAAACAAATAGTAAGTTTTAGGATAGTTAGGGTTCACACTACATGAAAGAAATAAGTAAAGAATAAAAATTATTTGTCTGACAGAGATGAAACTAATGATCGGAGATCACTGATTCCAGGATCTAGATTAATTCCAAAAGGTCGAACAGTGTTTAAATTAGCAATACAATAAGCTTTTTTTATTTCTCTATCAACTTTAGTTTTGAATCGTGTTTCAATGCTGATGAGAGGAACATCATTAATGGAATGACCGGGTTGGTTAAAGTGTTGAGCAACAGGCAGATCTTTTTCGCTGTTAATAGAAGACTTAAGATTGTTTAAATGTTTTCTAAGAGTTGTTTGTGTATGTCCTACATATTGTGATTGCATTTTTTACAGTGTATAAGGTAAATGGTGTTTTGTGTTCCACAAGTGATTTCTTTGAATATTTTGAAGTTTTTCTAGTTGTGCTTGTCAGAAAATGAGTCAGTAGTTTTTATGAACTTGCAGATTTGACAATGAGCTTTATTGCATGGATGATAACCATTTTTTGGTGGGATGTAATTCACTTTTGTGTGAACAAGGATGTCTTTTAGAGTTCTGCTTTTTCGGAAGGAGACAACGGGAACTTCAGGAAATATCTGTTTAAGGCAGTCTTTCAGTTATAGGAGATGAAAATGTTTTTTCAGAATTCGTTTCTGAGTTTAAAGTGATAGGTAATAATAATAAGAGGATTTATATTTGAAACTTTAGAATTGTTCTATTTTAGGATGTTTTGCCACTGAGTGTTGTTAGCCTTTTTGATCTGTCTATCGATTTTGGTATCTTTATATCCCCTTTGTAACATGGTTTGTTTTAGATCCTTGGGGTGTTTTCTTTAGTTTGTTTCATCTGAACGTATTTTCTTTATTGTAAGAGCATGACTGTAGGTAATGTTCCATTTAGTGTGAGTGGGGTGATAGCTTTCATAGTGAAGGTATTGTGGTCTGTCTGTAGGTTTCTTGTACAAGTCGGTGTGTAAAGTTCCATCCTTTAAAAAGACAGTGACTTCAAGAAAGTTAATTTGGGTGGGCGAGTAATCTAAGGTAAACGTGATTGTTTGGGGAAAGGAGTTTGCATATGAGATAAATTCTTTAAGTCATTCAAGACTGGCTGTCCACCTGAAAAATATGTTGTCTGTGTAACATTTCCATGTATGAAGTTTTTCAGGGCTTAGTTATAAAAGCTGGTTTTCAATATGACCCATAAAAATGTTGGCAAAATGGAAATCCATTTTGGTACCCCCTTGCAGTTCTGTTAACCTGAAAGTAATGTTCATTCTTGAATTCAAAGTTTTTCAGAGTTAAAACCATGGTTTGTTGTGAAAAACAGTACCTGATTTTGTCAACCCACCCTATTGAAAATCAACATACACTGAACTTCAAAGAAAAGTCTTTATGGACACCTCCACCAAACAGAGAACCATGTTTGGAGAGTTATGTTAATTAAGGCAGTAGAAAATGACATACAGATGTCACTCAACTCCCTTTATATATTACTCATTCGATTACACCACCATTCCCAGTTTGCACCTGAAGAAGAAAAGTATACCTTTCAAAAGTGCTCAGGTTATAGAGTTTGTATCATCTAGTGTGTGTAAGGAGGTAATAGCTTTTTGTGGTGCATAGTTGAGTATGAAATTTATCCTGAATACATTTTCAGGTAAGAAAAATTTTAACTTTTAAGCAGCTACACATCCACTGGAAGCAACATTAGTGCCTGTAAATAAAGCTAAGTTATTGGTAAGATCTCAAATGGATTGTCCTGTATCACATAAGGAACATTCCTTGAGTTACTTAACATCTCTTTCAAAGAGTTTGGACTTGACACCACAATTACTTCTACTATCAACAGGACCACTTTTAACTATCCTCTTTAGAGTTTTCTTAAAGCTTCTACTGAAACATAAAATTTTGTTTCAACTTGTGCATGAAGTAACCTTCACCAGCCATTTTTGTTTTGGGAGCTGCATAGTATTACTCTTGTACTTTTATAGACATTATGATTGGTTGGATGATGCCAATTGCTTAGTAATTATCAACAGTGGCTGCATGGGAGAAATGCCATAATATTTTCAGTTTATACCCATTTACTTACTATTACCATATTTATTTCCATTACTGTGTTTTAAATTAGGCATATTCTAAATTTCTGTTATAAAATTAATTTTGGATCATTTTAAAGCATTTTCATGGTGTATGTAATATTTATATTTATTTTGAAATGTATATTTAGTATAAAGAAATTTTGATTAACAAAAATAGTAACTAATTTTCAAAAATAATATTTTGGTATTCTTTTGATATAATTCTAGTTTTCTTTGTAGTAAGGTTTAATATTGTAATTAAATTTTTTGTTGTTTCACTAGAGGTAATTTCTTGTTTTAATAATTTAATCTTCTGTTTAGAAACTATTAGTACATACAGTGTATGTGAAAGACTTTGGCTAAGAAACCAAAAATTTATAGTTTAATAAAACCAAAAATGTGCATCTCCAAAAGTTGTTTAATTCTTCAAGTTTTTTAACTGATAGTATGAATTCATAAGATTATCTAAACTTTCTTATTCAGTATGTAGTGTATTTTCAGAAACAAAATACTTGATCCAATGCTTGTATAAGCCAATTTGAATTTCAATCTTAGCTGCATTTAAATAATTTGGAAAAGTCTTTTATTACTTTATAAAATAGTGTAATGTCAATTATTTGTACTACCATGAAATACCCATATTCTGCTGCATTGTTCAAAGGCTTTCTCATGACTCACAGAAGCTCCAGTGTACAAATCAAGCTCCTCAATTATCCCCAGTTATTTCTGTAGCCATCCCTAAGGATATCCATACTTTGTTAAGACACCCACCTGTGGTACCTGAGCACACATGCCACATTTGGTCTGATTAGCTTGTGAGGAGGGGTATGACTATAGTTTCAAACATAGTGCTCTGGGATCCAAAGGGGGTGAGGAACACAAAATCAGATGCAAACATGAAAACCTTTTCCTAGACAGATCTCATCATGCCTGGGTGATCATTTGGGTGCATTTTAGCCTTCCTTATAAGAGAGGTTATGGTAAGGACAACTCCAAGGCTGCCTTGGTCCTACTAGCATTAAAATTGTGAAAGTTACAAAATAACTTTTTACAATACTACCTACCATTAATTTCTTGTATCAAAATCAGTTATTGAATATTCTGGGCTGAAGGGGGGGCCCAGTGGTTAGCATTCCATATTGTGGTTCTGTGGTATGCGTCCTGTTAGTGATAAAAATTTCACCCTGGATTTTGGAGCTGTGGGTGTATCATTGATGGTTAAATTCAACTTTTCAGTATTACAAGAGTTGGCAGTAGGTGATGTTGACTAGCTACCTTCTCTCTAGGCCAATCCTATTAAAATCAGGAATAGATATATCTATTGTTACTTTGCACACAATTCAACAAACAAACAAATAGAACATTCCATTAGAGACTGACATATTTTAAAACAAACAAACAAAAATAGAAATAAGGCTAATTTTGAAGCTACTAATGTTCAGATAATATTGATTAATATATAACTAGCTCAGTTATTCAATATAATTTTTATTTCAGATTCTGGAAGTTTCTCGTGGTTAGATTCCAACTGATTTGCATGATTAATCTCTAGTAACTTTGTATATTTTCATAATTTTGCACATATAATATCCATATTTGATAAAAAAAAAAATATTAGTCATGTTTTATATGTTATTCTGATTTTTGGAAGGAATTTTACACAGATTTTTAAGTTAAACATTTATATATTTTTATCTGCATTGTATACAGATGTGATGTGATGAATCAAAAAATATTTTGATAATTAGAAGTATACATTACATAAAGTCAGATATATTTCTATTAATTGATTTTACAATGATTGAAAATTGAAATTCTAAATAAAAGTGTTAATTATTTGTTGGTGTAAATTATAAATTGGAAAAACATACTATTAAGATATTTTTCAACTAAATTAAGTGCCAGAAGGGGCTGAGTTAAAGAGGTAACTTTAAAAACAGTTGATGATATACTTGCATTTGCAACTGATATATCTCATCACCAGGAGATACTATTTCTCTAGTTCATCTAAATGAAGGTTTGTGTTTGAGTTTTGTATGATGAAATTGAAAATGTGTTTGCATTTACTAACTGTGATTTTTCAGTACTTGAAATATGTATGGTACCAGCAGAGGTATGATATTTTGTTTACAAGGTTTTTTAGTTTTAAGGACACCATCCTGGATCTCACAACTTGATAGGGACTATAACAACTTTGTATTAGAAATTAAAGCAACAGTATTTGCATTTAAAATCTTTTGGAATAATTTGTTTTTACTGAGTCGAGAGTAATATGTTTTAGCCTATGGATTCTAAGATGTTTATAAATTACAAAATATTATTTCTATTATACAAAATGTTTTGAATTAAAGAAAAAAAAGGGTGGGAGGATATTTGTAGAGAATTCTAAACAAGAAAACTGAGGCAGAAGTTGTCTGCATCTCATATCTACCTTTCTTTAAAGTCTATATTCTTTTAAAGTTACTATTCATTACATAGATTCTGGCTGAAATAAGGTGCTATGTAATGGGGTATTATTGGCTAATATATTTTGGATATTAAGCAATTGTCACATACTGTATATACACAGAAGCTAAAAGATCAATATAGTGGGGTGAAATGGTGGGAAATGAAATTTAGTTGTGGAAATCAGATCAGTATAGAGGGGAAATGGTGGGAAGTCAAATTTAGTCATACAATTCAGATCAGTATAGGGTAGTGTTTCCAAAGCTGTGTTCTGTAGAACTATGGGATTCCATACAATATATCCAGGGATTCTGTGAGAAAATTTTATGTAGTGTAGTCAGAGTAAAGGAGTAGGCCAGGTATAGGTATGGCATTAAATCTCATCAGCCCATAAATCATACCACTGCATATTCCTTTTGTCATTGGCTATTTCATTTATGGGTGGAGTCTAATTGATGACTCACTGTAAGTTAGTCGCTAGTGATAATCGAGTGTAGTGTTTCAGGGAAACAACAAGCTAGTCTTGAGATAACTTTTTAACATAAGAATGTTTTTTAAGAGTTCTGTCAATAGTTTTTGAGCTAAAAAGTGTTCCGTGGCTAAACAAGTTTGGGAAATGCTAGTATACAGGGATATATGCTCAGATCAGAAAGTAGTCATTGTGAAGATTTTAGTGTAGAAGCCTCTGATAAAAATGAACTTCCCAAATGATTGTTTTTTTATGTTTGTGTATTAGATAAAACTGAGAAATACAGTTCTAATTATAGCCATTTTTTTTTCATTGTAAGAACAATATTTTTATAATATAATGAGCCTGTCATTGGACAACCATTTGGTCAAAAGAGATAACACATAAATTGATATCTAAAAAGGAGTAAATTAATATTTGAAATGTTGTGAATTCAATAGTTATCCTTTGAAGGAAACAAAGGTATGTTTTTTATACTAATTTATTGTATTTTTATGGCTACAGAATTATATATATGAAACATATATTCTTGTTGTTTTTATGCTCGTATATTACTAACTATGTTATAATGTGAATTATGTAATGTTATGCTTGAGCTTGTGCCAAATATGAAAGTGAATGTTTATTGGTCTGTTTGAATACATTTTATTAATGATAACATCTTTAGCAATAACAATATATATGCATTTAAACAATGTTTATCGTTTGACCTAAGGTAGAGTTTTATTTACAGTCTTAACAAGTGTTAATAACATAGAAATATTAGTAGCATGATAATTTACTGTAGTAGTAAGATAAATATTTTCTTAGCTTCTGTGTGTGTGTGATAAGCATTGATAAATTTGTGTGTAATTTTTTAAAAGGGGATGGTATACTTACATACATAAAGAACTATTTTATTTACGAGTTCTTAACTTTATAGCTGATAAATGTTATTAACATACAAAATGAACAACTATTTGGAAACAGTTTAATGTATAATCTTTTGTTTGATCTAAGAAAAGTTTCTGGCTATTAATCTTGAACCATACTATTGTTAAATTGAATGTAAATAGTTATACTGTTACAATGGTCTAGTGGTTAGGGTGCTTAATTCGCAATCTGAAGATTGCAAGTTCGAATCCACGTCATTGAACATGCTCATCCTGTATGGTTACCATCTGGGCCTGCCACCTGGTTGTATAAATTCTTGGCTTCCAAAATTACTGTCTAACCTCAAGCTAGTTGAGATTAAGGTCATTATGGAGAATAAGAAGTGTATACTGTTACATATATATTAATGGTAACCTCAAATTATGAACTATAGTTTGTAGCTCATTATTTATGTTAAATAGATGTTTTATATTTGGTTCTTAGATTGAAAATTAACTAAAGGCAAAATTTCAATTACAATTAAAAACATGAGTTATATAACTAAATACAGTAAATAAAGCAAAATTCTTTTTTAAGAACAATTACTGTGAAAGTAGGAAACAAAACTAATAAGTTAAAGCTTATAGAAAAAAGTGAACAAGAAAATATAAACTCAGTTAGAATTTTAAATTACAGTTTACTATGTATAGAATCAAGCAAATAGTATTAAAACCATAAAGTAAAAATGTTTAAATGAAAAGAGAGTATGGCAACATAAAAATTTCTAAAATAATATTGAAAACATTATGAAAAAAGCTGCAAATTTGTATATGGTATGTTGTTTATAAGTAACATTATAAATAACTTGTATATCAGCTGCCATTTATCCTTATAACAGGCCTGGTTTGTTCCTTATCTTGAAGAGGGATGAAATTACCAATATTTGATGGCATTTGGTAAATATAAGTAGAGTTATTTTTCACCAACTTGTAAGGTTTTGATCATACTGAAGAATTTTTAATGGACTTTATACTTGTATTATAAAAGTATTTTATTTATTTATTGAAAGCTAATGCTGGGATTGTAATGTTACAATTAAAATTCATTTAGTAGCTATTTGATGTTTGTAAGGGATACGTGATCAAATATTAGAATTATTGATTTTCTTTTATGTAACACTCACTAGGTACATGTGTATCTAGACATAGTTTTGTTTGAAATGACTAAAGTTTATTAAAATTTTAGAAACAAACTTCTTTCAGTTGACCACTTCTCTGTTGAAGAAAGTTGTGAGCTATTTCAAAGATAATTTTCTTCACTAGCTGGGTTTGTATAATAACTTTAGGTTGTAGATAAGTACAGAATAAATTAATAAAAAAAAGATGTATACTCATACTAAAATTGTTTAAAGCAAGTATTTGTTCTTATATGGACATCATTTCATGAAGTTTAAGAAGTGATTTATATAGTTATTTACTTTCTAAGTAACATGCAGACATGTACGTATGTAATTTTACTTTTATTGAGTAAATTATTTAAGATGTGAGACAATTAAAATGCACAAATACTTGGTATTCCTGATGTATTGAAATTGGATAAATGATTCGTACTTAAAAGTTATGTTTCTTACATTGTTTTTACCATTATAAGTGTTTTCTATGAAGACTAGAGAATTACCATTAGATCCACTTCTGACAATATTAAAAAACATTTCTTTTTGTTATTGTAATGACTAAAGTTTTGAAATGGGTATCAAACTGCTTTCATTTCCTTCATCTTTGAAATATCTAACAAAAATTATAAGGGAAAACCAAGCTTTCAGAAGAAGAAAAGGATATTTATCTAATAGCTAGGACAATTGTTTTTCATAGTTCAGTTTTTATTCCTTTTTTAAGTCAGTTATTCATTTTTATGTGTCTGTGGACAAACCAGTACTCTAAGTGCTAGTTGCATCCACCCATTGGTAACTGTACTTTCTTGATCTGCTAGCATAGTCTCAATATTTGTTCTTTTTTGATTAATGTACTGAAGATTATTTATGCTTTTGTAAATATTACCCTGTAAGATAAAGACAATCATTACATAACCATTAACATCAAATGTATGCATGTTCAAACCATCCTCAAATTTTATTTTGTTTCCATAAATTATCATTATATAGACATATATATTTTCAATTTAACCTTTGACCCATATTATCAAAACATAATTTGTACATTTCACTCATCTATTCAGGAAAATAGATCCAACTTATTCAGTTTTTGAGAACTTTTTTTTTTTACTACCACATTTGAACTATATTTATAAAAATTAAACTAAATGATCCAGTGTGTGTAACACTCACCCTCTCTAATAAATATGTTTGTTTAATGGTAAAAGTCATTATTTATAGTCACCCATAAATACAACTGTCAAAATTTAATCAGATAGATTCTGGTTATCACTCAACCTGTGCTCCAAGTTTCTTTCTCTGGTTCCAGATATAATGTTCATTGTGAAGTGCTTACATTGGCTGATCTCAAGTATCTCCTTGTAAGAAACTAAATACTGGGAATGTGAGGATAGTTATTTTAAAGAGTAGGGTGTGATAGATGGAGAAGAATAGGCATAAATCCAATTTTAAAAGTTACTTTACTATGATACAAGATTGAAAAAAAAACTGTCTTACTGCCACGAATAAAACTGCTATTGTGTCAGCCTGTTTCACGAAAGTAAGAAAACCCACCTAAAAAATAAAAATTTATCCACTCAGTTACTGTTTTAAATACAATTTATCATTATCTATTACTAAATTCTACTCATTGTGCAAAGTAATTATAAAGAAAAGTATGTATTTAAAAACTGATTATTCTAGGAAAACAAAACATTGTCATTGGTGCATTGAGAATCGTGTTTGGGTGTCCTGGTACAAGTTGTTTCAGGATTCTATTATAATGCATAACTAAAGCATTTATCAACAAACACTGCCTAGAATAGATGATACTTGCAGTAGCTTCATTTAGGATAAACTTGATATACTGGTTGAGAATGATGGACAGCATATTAAATACCATCTATGAAAATGTATAAAATACTTTGTGCTATGGCCAAATTTCATGAAGAAAACTTTCAATTCTATTTGTATCTTTGGTGAAATTCAGCATCTTTAGAATGAGTAGTATTTAAGATGTAATAATTTAAATGTGGGTTTTCTATATAGTCACCCTGCATATGTTTTCAAATAAACTGTTGATATATTAGACTTGATAATGATTAACTATAAGCTCCCATTTTTATTGACAGAAATTGAAAGAATTATTAAAATAATAAAAAGTATTATAAGTATAGATTTTCAAGAGACCAAAATATGAGAGGGAAAAAGAAGACAATTTCTGGAAACTGGAAGTATATATTAGTACTTGAAAAATTGAAATTACTTAGCTTAATGCCATCACTAGTTGAAAATTATTAGACACCTGTTCTGATTGAAGATTTTATAAAAAGATTCACAAGAACTGTAGGTAATTTTACCAAGGGAAAATTTTAAAACTACTGTTCTAGCATTCCTAAACAGAGCTGGGGCATTCCTATTGGTGCCCAATGTACATTACTACTTCTGATTAGTCCTAGAGACAGCATTCAGAGTTCTTACAAGACAAACAGATCTTTCGTCCGTCATAATATTATGTTCTTTGATTACTGCTAATGAAAATGTTATGAGCATATGAAGTAAACTAGTTTAGTTGAACATAAATTTTGAACAATAACTCAGAACAGAAAACAAATATATAATTCCAAGATAAGTTTTTCCTTGCTTGTAGACATTTTTAGATACCTGCAAATTCCAAACTAATGTGTTGTCACTTGGTTTTGACTACCAATCTGTCCATTGGTGGGTCAATGGTAAATTTATAGCCTTACAACATTCAGAGTTGATTCTTCATGGTAGACAGAGTGCAGATAGCCCATTGTGTAACTTTGTGCTAAAAAATGATGACTACTATTCCAAAGGTTTGCTTTCTTTGTACACAATGATCACACTGTAGTGACGGAAATTTTGAAATTTCTTCAGACCACTACCAATTTTTTTTGAGAGGTTTTGGATTATTAGTCGGAAAATAATTTGTACTTCTACTGACCTTGGCTGAAATTTTCACTGACATTCCAATTCTAAAAACACATTGAAATCTTCTAAATATATTACTTTTGTGCAATTGAAAATTTAGTGTTAGTTGACTCTCTTAGATCTTTGGAAAAGATGTATGAAAATTTATTGTGGCCATTTTTATTTCAAGGCTTTTTTTTTTCTTAAATGTAACACTTTGACACAGAAAGAGAACGTCAAGATGTAGAGATAAAAGTTAAATTCTGTAATAAAAAAATAAATGCAATTATTTCAGATCTATTTTTATTTATTTTGTATTGTGTAACAGCATAAGTTATAATGTTAAGTGTGTTACATATGAGAAAATAATTACTTACATGTATTACTTTTACATCATAAATATTTTGTAGTTTTAAGTTCAGTTACCCATCCACCCCCATATCTTTTAGTTTTATTTTCATCTCATAACAGGAGCGTCAAGAGCCAGCCCAGGCTCAGTAATGTCATCGCCCCCTTCCTCCTCATTCTATTTATTAACTTTTGCTGATTTTTCATAAAAGAAATTTAGGTGACAAATTTCTTCATGAATAAGCAGTAGCCATTTTAGCTCATTAAGTAGTATGCATTTCTAGTGAGCTTTGGAATAACCCACTGCCGGACCCCGGGGAAGTTGCCCTCCTTGCCCCTCCCCTCTCGTCAGCCCTATCTCTTAAGTATATGCATGATGTTAGAAAAATACGTAGGTTCAAGAAGTCTTGATAGAAATGAATAAAAACCCTATAACCCGAGCGCTTTCGAAAGGTGGACCTTTCTTCTTCAGGAGCAAACAGTCCACCTTTCGAAAATTCTCGAGTTATGGGGTTTTTATTCATTTCTTAAGTATATGCGATATTCGAAACCGCAATTTTGCTTATCAGGAAGACTTTTTAAACCAGCTAATATATCTAATAAATTATTTTATGTCGCACATCTCAGTTCATACGTTAGTAAAGATGGAATGGCAGGGCTTCTGAGCCAGGTCAGTTGCCGTATAAAACTCCAAATCCATTTTTTGTTGGAAGTGCTGAATTTACTGGCTTTATAAGTTTCAAGAGTGTGGCACGGTACATGATCACATATAGCTACAATCTTTGCTAAATAGGTGAAAACTCAGATGGAATTCAAATTTACAAGTACATGTTGCATAGTGATTTTAACCTTGAATTTTCATCTATAATCAACAAAATCCCTGTTACTTTAGCGTGTCACGTTCAGGAGCAAAGTAATAATAGTTTGCCGCTCCCATTAGGTAGTAGGACAACCAAAATACCAATTTAATTGTTTTAAAATCAGATTAGCTGACATTGTCCATTTTCACAATCTTTAAATTCACAACAGCCAAGGAATTTGTTTTATGACTTAATTTGATATCTTGGGAGGGAAATCTACCAAGAGGATGTTTACTTTGCATAAATAAAAAATTGTGAATTTAAAAATCTGCAAATAGGGATCGAAAATAAGTAAACGAACAAGGCTGGATATGCTGTAGACATTACTTACAAACTATATACCCCTATTTTGGCTTCATGCTGTCACCTAAAAGTCAAAATAGGGATTTGTAGTTTGAGTAAATAATGTCTACAATAATATCCAGCCTTGTTTACTTTTTTACAATCCCTATTTGCAGGTTTTTAAATTCCCAATTTTTTTATCTATACTATTTACTGGCCTTTTTTTTGTGTGCCCAACTATGGGCAAAGTAGAACTTGATATGATAACTAACTTTATACATTGTAATGATAATAAACATAGCTAGTAGCTATCTGATAAAAAAAAAATTATGCAAATACGTGGGAAAAGGGTTTGCTTTGAAATTTTTTTACTTAATAGGTCTATCTTGAAAAAATGTTATTCGTGAAATATATTTTGGTAAATTATAAATGGGTACGTTACCTAGAGGTAACATTGTTCAATTGAGGAACCAACAAAAATAATTACATGGTTTATTTAGACTGTTACCTTGAAGTATGAGCATTCAACAATAGAACTGAAGTGTATGATGCAATAAAGACAGAATTGTTAATGAATCTTTAATGTGCAATAGAGGGTTAATATTAACTTCAGATTAGAGCAAGCTGTGTACTTAAAGCGAAACTAAATATCAATCTGGCATAAGTAAAGCTAATTAAAATATACTTCTTTCTTACATTTCCACTTATAAATATTAGAATGCGTTTTTTATCAGTTGGGTAAGACTGACTTTTGATGAAATATAGAATGATAAAAGGGGAAAATATGAGATGACAGAAAATGGACAAAATAGCAGTATTTACGTTTAGTGAAACTGTAAAAAGCTGGTAATAAACAAGCATAGGAAACTGAATAGATTCACTTGTCGTGCCTTCAATATACAAACAATGTCGACAAAGTAAGAGCCATTTTTGACAAAATTCACACGTTGCAAATTATAATACAAATGCAGATGGATTTTTGCGTGTATATTTTATTGCTTTTTATATGATCAAATATTCATTTCAGCTAAATAAGGAATCGATGCTTATTGCATGGGCGTGAAGCTACACTGAACACAGGATCAATAAAATGACCAAAGTTGTTTCACAAAATACTGCAAGGATGCAGGAAGACACTACATTCACGCAAATCCGTAACAACTGATTGAATAAATAAATAAACAAACAAGCAAAAACATTGATGCCACAGTTACATGTGTCCGATTTTGTTAATGCATCTTTTGCAGTAACTATCGTGAATATGACCAAAAACTGGAAAACGTTATTAATGACATTTTTAGATAAGAAGAAGTTAAAGAACTCTTGCTATGTTTTTAATCAACAAAATTTTAAGTTAAAAATATTAAACTGTTGGAAAAGTCATCCTTTATTTGAATCCTCGTTTTATATATTTATACTAGAAAATGGAATTTTATACAATACTTTCATATAAATTGATGTGCATTAATTAACTGAAGTATTTCTTAAAATTCGTTAATGTCCAATTAATATCAGCTACTTTTTGCAATGTACAATCTTCTAGCGTAAACGATGTTAAGTTAGCTTTTTCTAACAGAAATCTGGTGTTCTTTCAAAAGCTTAAGTACAATGTGAAACTGGAATTACCAGCCAATAATATATGAACATTAGATGATTGTAACATGCAGAATACTCAATGCTTTGTAGCTATACAATTGGTGAAGGAGTAAGAAAAAAATCAATACACGTAATATTAAATTTTATTACACACATTATTAGAATACAGTAACTTTCAGTCAGGAGAAGAAACGTCAAAAACAAGTACTAAAGACATTTTGTAAATGTAAAATGATGTAGGGATGGCAGTGCCAAAAATAATACAAATAAGAATAGAGGAATGGTACAGCTATACATAACTTTCAATATTAAAATTTAATGTTACACTGTAAAGTGCACAAGTACAAAATGGTTACGAGGTCGGTCTTATTGACCGACCTCATAGCGAGTCTGAAATAATCAAGATATGTTTGACTCAACTTGGTTTTCCATGTACGTAAGTGCTAGGCTCTTAGTTACAGTACAATGATGCCTAAACTAACATGACCATGATATTATGATAAATAAATTGCACACAAACAGTCAGAAATATATAACTTCCAACTGCAGTATGCATTTTACATTGTAGGGATAATTTATGTATAGCTGTGTCATCCATTTTATTCTTGTTTGCATTCTTTTATGGCACTGACATCCCTACATAATTTTGCATTTATAAAATGATTATTATTACATGTTAGTATTTCGTTCCCCTGTCTTAAATGTATGCATTGCTTATCACCCTTCTGAAAGGTTTCAGGTAACCATTAGTAAATAATTAATAGGGTTCAGGTATGACTGTAAAAGGCGAAAATATTTTCCTATGGATCATTTCCTAATAGCCGGACTTACAACGCTAGAAACTGGGTTTCGATACCCATGGTGGGCAGAGCACATATATCCCATTGTGTAGCTTTGTGCATAACTACAAACAAACAATTACGTAATATTTAATAAAAATGTTACGAAGACTGGAACGAATATTGCTTATTTTCTCGAGAGGATATTAATTTGAAATTAACTAAACACATTGTTAACTTATGTTCTTCCATTTGCAAATTTGTACATCAAATTATATTTTGCATAATAACCAATATCAATAATTTAAGAGTATATTTGAAAATGTTGCAGTGTCTGGATAACATGCATAATTAGCGCAGGATAATGTGCAGGAAATACGCACATTCTCTAAACATCCTGATTAATGTGCATAATAGTCGATAAGTATCCACATTTCTTAAAGACACAAATAATGTTTATTTTGTTTTAACAGATTCAAAATTTTTAGTATTTGTTACATTTTCAGTAAACCTATAAACACGTATATTTTGAAAGTAGTCCTATCTTTTTTTTTGTTGTGAAACTGACCTATAAAAACAATTTTCAACCAACAGGAACTACAAGTATATATATATATAAGGTCGTCAAGAAATTAATGTCGCGTTTTGGAACACTTTCATTACCCCCCCCCCCCATAAAAAACGTCCGTCACATATAATAGTTAAACGAACCACCTAAACGTC
>NW_013666015.1:273102-274626 GCF_000517525.1 Limulus polyphemus | reverse complement strand
CATCATCGATAAGAATGGAGACTTTCATTTCATAAATGAATTTCTTGACGACCTATATATATATATAGTTTTAATAAATGTAGTTTAAAAACAGGACTAACGGTTAACAAAACCCATAAAAAAATTAAACTGATAAGCATTTGTTGTAAGAATATAAGAAATATAATATTGTCCTAATAATAATAATATGATTTTACGGTTGGTCAGGTTGGAAAATTGGTTGTTTTCGAAAGAAATTAAGCAGAAAGCCTATATTTTTCTGGCCAATTAATGTATACAAATTTATATTTTCATGTTACAGCATATTTTATTTTCAAAATGGATTGAAAGGCGTGTTGTTGTTTCATGTTATTATACTGCTGCTATGGAAATCCCGATACCTTTAGATAAACGTTGGAAATATATGCACTGCATTTTTAGAAAGTTTGCTCATGTCGAATCCTCAAAATGGGATGTATATATAAACCATTTATTGAGAAAAGTAGCTGAACTATGTGCAGAAATTAATATTGATCAAATCCACATAATAGCGTGTTAGTCACCAACTTCCAGTGAGTCACTCTGACTCAACACGCGACTAACTAGATAATCAGAGTAAGAAACTTTTGTGTTTGACGTACTGTTATGGACATTTAAAAAAAGTTCTACTGAATTTACGTACAAAATATTTCCAACCTTTAATAAAAAAATTGATGAATCTTATTATTAAGAAGGATCAAAGGCATTACCAGTTTCATGTAAAAAATATTCAATGCGACAATGAAACAACGTTCGGAACGTTTGCTTTTTGTTGGGAGAAGTTTTGTTCTTTCAGTGGACAGAATTAAAAAAAAAGGGTGAACTTTTCTAATTCTAGCCATACGTATTCAGGATTTCCGTAAGAAGTGTATTTTTAATTTGGAAACAAAAAATAACGACCTACTTCTCATCAACAAAAACATGAATATTGAAGCTCTATCATAAACAAATTAACAAACCGCATTAAAATATTATTACTTCGATAATGATAAGAACTTAGTACTATCAACTTTCAATGTTCTGAATAGTCCGTCAATGTTCACCACCGGACGATGATAACGTCTTAATATGATGTATATTCGTTTTTCTTTCGACATGTAATTGTTTATGTTAAAAAAATATATCAGCTGTGAGAACTAATATTTTCTACTCATAGTAACGACAATATTTTACAGAAAGCTTATTAGCTCGAAGTTGGTCACAATTTTGAAATCATACAATAATTGTTGTAATATTAGATTGTGTATACAGCAGCCGTTACAGCTCTGCCTTTACCACATCAGTTGAAAAAAGCATAGTGTTGGCCTAATAGAGTAATCCCGAGTTTTATACATGACCAGACTTGATACACCATTCTATGCGTCTTTAAATGGTGACTGTTGAAACTAGTAACTTACCGTATTTTTCGATGTATAAGACGCACTTGTTTACCCCAAATTTTGATGTCAAAATATGCTTGCGTCCTATACACCGAAGGTATGAATAATATATATATGTATATATACG
>NW_013666015.1:235584-273052 GCF_000517525.1 Limulus polyphemus | reverse complement strand
CTTGTTGTATTTTAATGATATTATACTGCAGACTAGCACTTTTTGTATTTTAATAATATTATAACTATTTATAATGCTCCCTAAATAATAAAAAAAAATTATAGTAATGGAGTTAGTAAAGTTAGTATAGTAAAGTTTTCCCCAAAACTTTGTCTTCAAAATAAGGGTGCGTCTTATATTCCGAAAAACACGGCAAGTATATTAGTAAGCTCTCAATCTGATTTAGGAAGCGTTCTAGCTCTAGCCGTAACACAATTGTATATAATTTTTCTCTAGGACACTTCTATCTCTTGACAATAAACTTGTTTTCATACTTCTTCCCAATAGACTTTTTTTTTGCATGTCTTTTATATTGCAAATATATATATAACAAGGCACTAGTATTGCTTTCTTCAGGAATACATTTTTTCTGATTAAATTTAGTTTTCATTTTAATGAGAAACAGATAAATAAGACTAACAGTTCCTCACTTTTATCTTTTTATTTTTCTGAAGACAATTCACATACATGTTCATAAGTCAGACATTATGGCACATCAGTGTAAATGCTGAAACGGTAGAATATTCATTGTACATCTGTAAAAAATTAGACTTAATAAACAAATAAAATAATACCATAAGACAAAAAAAATGTAAGATTATAATGTGGTACACAATTAAATAATCCATTTTATAAGAAATGTAAATTTTGATAGTTAATATACCACTTGCCAATATCAATATTCTTTAATCCCCCCACTGTCCCTGAGTAACTACAGAAACTTTACAATTCTGCTATTATGTGACCTTTACACATAGAGTCAGCGCAATACTAAATTAACGATAAAAAGTAAGGAGTAATTACTGAGGTAGAAAACATAACCAAAGAAATAAAAAGGCATACATTGAACATGAGCAAAAAAAAAAAAACTGCATTGATTTAGGACTACAGACTTTGAAATACCCGTGATGTTTCAGTGAAGAACATTTTCAGTCAGAAAACTGGGTTCAATTGTCTCCAAGAATAAACTCAATAAACTGTAACATTTCTGACTGAATCGAAAAACAAAGTTATAAAACAAAAAAACAAACAAACTAAAGAATAAACTTGAAACACAATTTATATGGGATTAAAATACCTAAAGGCATGAAATGTGACATATTACACATTTCTATGCTGGAAATCTTAAAATCCCATTCTTCTAAAAGTATCTTAATGCACGCACAACATTTACATGCTCATGAACATTTGAAAATTTGGCACAACCTCCTGTATCCTGAACTATGCAGAATATTATGTTTGTCTCAGCAAGAGAATATAATACATTCATAGACATATAACAACAATGTATAATGAAGTTGTTACAGGAAATACCCCAATGCTGATGGACACACATAATTAATTATTTTGAAACAGACACTGCCAACCTATTAGAAAAAGGATATTGTTTAAGTAGCAGGACTGGGATCAACAAATATGTGGTGGCTGGCAATATTATATCCTGTTGGGAAAGCAAATAAAGTAGGGAGGCCAGCATGATTACTGCCATATAAATTTTGCCCATATGAGTCATCGATACGACCACTATCTATGTCTGACATAACAAGACCTCCCTTAATACTGCTAGATCCCTGCAATTTACTGTTTATACTTGCTGAGAAAGGATCAACTTCTGTTATCACATTGGATGGTGTTGTAGTAACTCCAAAAGCAGGGGAAAAAAAGGGGTACAATGATGAACAAAACGATGCAGGTGAAGTGAAGTTATATGTATTGATAATATTTGTATATGTATTCATAGATGTGGTCGTATTCAATAAAAAAGGCTGCGGCTCTGTTGACTCTTCGTTAACAGTGTTCTCTCTAGTCTCGTTCAATGATGTCCCCGCATTCCCAGAGTCTGGGGGTAAGGTGCCTTCTTGATGGTTATCATTTGAACTTTCTGATACTGGTGTTAACTCTGCCATTGAAGGTGATGTCTGTGATGGCGATGCTTGATGAGAAAATACTGAAGCTGAATTGGTGTTTTGCCTTTTAAAAGGTGAAACAAGAGAAGGTGGTTGAGTGTATTGGTGTGTGTGAGATTCAGTACTTGGTACTGGGTAACTGGGAAAAGAAGATTGGCCTTGGACAAAACCAACATTATCAACAGAATGCTGATGAGGGGCCTTACTGCTTTTACATTCTTGCTGTGTAACTTCTTGGCTATAAAAGGCACTATATCTGGTCCCATTCAAAGGACTGTGCTTGTTACTTGTGGTGCCTGGATATCCTAATTGATGTGTTTCTTCCTTTGTTGCACATTCTGGATTTTCTTCTTTTGTTTCCTTTGAAAATGAACTTTTAAATGAAGTTTCATGCGCTGAGAATTGACCTGTTCCATCTACTCTTGATGCTACACGAGACTGCCAGTGTGGAGACATTCCTCCTCTTGGGTGAGCATAAGCACGCATTGCTTCAGAAATAGGAGGTAATGGCCCAGACATTGTTCCTGGTGGAGTCATATATGAGGGATGCCCAATTCTTCCTCCAGGGATGTTCTGACTATGCACTAGAGAAGGAGACAATGATTGGTTATCAACATATGGCTGATCACTAGGATTTCCAGATGTTTCCAACTGATATGATTCTGTACATCCTGGTCCTGAAAATGCCTCTTCCTCTTGGCTCTGATGATTGTGCATCAGAGACTTAAGCTGATTATGCATAAACTGATGCCTTCCCGATTCACTTATTCCTTCTTCATTTATAAGATTAATTGACAGCGGGTTTCCCTCTCCAATGTCAGTTGGAGGCAAATGACCATTATAAGAAGATAATGATGGTGGTGGATTTTGATGAAAATTACCATACTGTGAATTAATTTCAAACATTTGTTTTTCTCCTTGAAGTGGGGATTGTTTCTGACCTCCTCCTAAACTATAGTTTGGAGCTAAATAGGGTTGCATCTGTGAAGGAAAACAATTATTGTTACTATAATATAAAGTCTATAAATAAAATATATATTACACACTAATACAATTAATAATCTGAAAAGTAAAAAAACCAAACAGAGAAATTCTGAGATGCATTAAAATAGAAAAAAGATATCAATTTTTTACTTTTCATATACAAATGAAGATATTTTGTAAGTTAGACAAGTTACATGCATTTTTGTTGGGTACTTTGATACTTCAAGAAATGATTTTTTTCATTTTTATTAAATGTACTGTGTAACACTTATAAATTGACTGTGTCAAGTATTAAATGCATCACTTATTTGCTGAAAAAAAACTTGATAGGATTTAAATTCTTATATTATGAAAAATGTTAGCAAGTGATCAGCCTATATTGTAAAATGATTTGACTAATTAAAATTGTGGAATTTTCATCTTTTAAATTTCTGGGATCATTAAATGTATAAAACAAATTGTAAGATTAATGTAAATATATATATATATATATACACACATTTCACACTGAGGTAGCTAGTGGTGTATAATTAATCAACTTTTTTCTTTTTTATACAAAGGTTTTCATGTATTTGCTATATTAATACCAATTCCATAAATTGAATTTTTATTCAATAGGTAAGTAAATGAAACTCGCATACAACAGTAAATAACAACCAAAACAAATATCTTATCAAATTGCCTCTAAAGACACAAGTTTCATCAATGTACAAAAATCATCTTTAAAGGAATTATTTAGTGAACATTACAAATGTTGATGAAAAGCTGCAGATTTATGTCATTATGAAAAATTAAAATTACATCTTTTAATATCTTGATTTGAAAAATTATGAAACAAAATGCATTTGGTGATTTACTTTGATTTCTTATAAAATAATTCAGGTCATATATTCCTACAAGTTTCAGATGTTATTAACTATTTAGCTTAATAAGACAAACATTCATTTTACAACTTAAAAATTCTAAACTGATCATATCTGTTTATTCCTTAAACTAAATATGGTATACAAGGCCTAACATTAATAAACAATGACCATAAACAACTGTTTTATTTTTGTCAAGCAGAATAGAATATTTCAAAATGTGGCTGTTTGTTATATAAATAAAATTTACCTTATCTCTCAAAATATGAAACAGTAATCACGAATACGAGTTTAATTAGGCAGAACATAAACTTATGACGAATTTTAATTATATTTAATAATTTGTTTCATACATCAATACAACATGAACAATGAACTTGAAATACGAATTCTGTATATTAACTTAATTTTCAAAATGAAAATCACAACATTTATCACGTTGCTAGACAATACTTTTCACAACAAATAATTGCAAAAAACAAAAAGTAACATAATGCAATGACTACAGTACATGGACAGTAGCAAGTATTTTTGCAAAATGTATGTAAACATATTCGTCTTAAACATGAAACTCTGCCTAAAAAATTTAAAATCATCCACGACTGAAAAAGTCATAGATAATAAAAGTAAGTACATACATTCAAAGAATTTATTAAAATAAAAATTAGAAGTTTAGAAATGTACATATGGACTATGGTCAGGCCCAGTATAGAGTAAGTTTAATTTAGAGTGATGACCAACTCTACTCGAATTTGAAGTACATTGTCGTTGGTTCTATTCATGATCACTACTTTAGTGAACAAAAAAATAGGACTTGTATAAAGACAGCTGGAACCAAAAATGTTTTTCTAAGTGCCATGTGCATACACAATAATTTTTCAAGTCAAAACTTGGCGCTAGTTTCTCAAAACTAATAGTGTAAGTGTATACAAAAGGAGTTTTGTATTATTTATAAGCTGCCAGAACACAGAGTTTAAGATGGCGTTTGGTATAAAAATGCACTTTTCACTGCACGTAAAAGCCAGTTGTTGACTATGCTTTACTGAAACCGCACTATTTACAAAAGTAATAAAAAATGACCTAAAATTTCACACTATAGAAAATATTTTGCAAAAAAAAAAAAAGTTCCAAAGCTTAAAATGCATAATTATACTGACTTATAACGTTAAAGTTATACAAAAAAAGCAGTAAACCTTTACTTCTACCAGCGTTTGGCACTGAATTTAACAAGGCAGGTACATTCAACGATAGAGCATCAAACCAGCGGGAGAGAAGAAATGTACTCATCACTTGAATAGTAATGAAAAGCATCTGTACAATGAAATATTGCAGAAATTATCTATTTTTATTAATAAACAAACAAAAAAAAAATGGTAATTTTACTATAAAACAACTAATAGAAAAATCTTAAGAAAAACCAAAATTTAGAATTTAAATCAGTCTTGCACAAGTATGCTACAAATACACATTATTAACTAAGCATAATTTGAATTATTACCAAATGAATCAGCGACAGGGGATAATAAATATATTTATACAGTGCTTTGCTTGTTATTGCAGCTATAATCAGGTTATAAGTCATGCAAATTAGAAGAATACTTTATATATCTAATACGCTATTTTAAGAAAAGGAAATAATTATACTCTTTGCTTTGTAAAAAACATAAGGGGCAAGCATAGAGGATCCATAGTGCTAAAAAATATCATTCACTTTGTTCAAGATTTTCAGTTTGATCCAGTCAGGTTTATATTCCCATACGCGTGTACTCTGTTGCGACGATGTAAAAATGAATTAACTTCTTTCTCAATCGGAGACTGCTAATACTAGCACTGATAAAAATGGCTCCAGCAGTTATGCACACTGGGGAAATTATTCCGTAAAAAACATAAACATATACTATTCTTTCACTCAGAAGCTCTTAGTGTAAATACAATTTTGCTGTATTTTTCCCTCTTTTGGGTAAAAACAGTGATTTACCCCAATTTATATTACTTATAGCGTAATTTTCCCAGGATTTTGTAATTTGCCGATACCGTATACTCTCAAACTGCATGTCGTACGTTCCGCCACATTGTTCAACACTTCAAAGTTATGGCTTTTTGTTACATATTCAAAATTAGTATATCCGTTTGACACTCACTCTGAAAGTCTCAAATTTAAAGAAGTGTTAGAAATTGTGAGAAACTGTCCATATAAAACATATGCAGCAGCAGCAATAGTACATATTTGTCGTACTTTCAGTAAAACATTAGCTAGTCACGACTGGATACATTTTTAAATGTTAATAATACGCTTCATAGAAAAAACAATACACAGAACTATGTAATTATCTACTTTAATATATGATAATGTCGTATTGCTCTACCTAATTTTTAAGTCAAATATGAACAACGAAAAATAGACGTTTAGCACAAATGTATAAACACATGAATAGTGATAACAGATTACCCCTGCCTTATCTAATTGATATTCAGAATGACGCATTGAAAACTTTGACTAAGGTTAATCCAATTTTTTGAGTAGTTTCGTTGAACTTCATTTGATTGTATAAAGCTTTGCAGTTTGTTGTAGATGTAAAGATTTGCCGTCGTTGGATGCTGTCAATAACTTAAGCTAGCATGAGTCAGCTATGTTAAATCGGCAGAAATTGAAAATTAGAATTGAGCACGTGACCCTGTTCGGAAACTTGATGAAATATTGATTGGGATGAGCTCCCAATGTAGCAACGTATGATTAGTAAATTTAGCACGTCATTACAAAACATAATGATTTTAGAATTAATTAAGTTTTAAGTCTACAGAAGCTTGGGTTGTGAGAACCTATTAGTGTGCAAACAACGAATTCATGGCAGTGGTTACACACACACACACACACACACAAAAGACAAAAGTTGTTTACCTTCCCTGCAACTGTATAACAGTGCAAGATACCAGCGTACCTTTAAGTGTACAAATAAGCCGTAATTAAAAATGTGTTTATTTACTAGCGGTGGCTTGCGCTTAATCCAATATATCTGTGTTCATATATCTGTTTGAAAATCAAAATTACTTTGGGCACACAAAACATACTGAATAAAGAAACACTAGTTTATTCACGTAGTAATACGAATTTGCTTAGAAAATAAATTAGAGTATAGATAAAACATTTAAAAAAAAAGGGCTAGTTCTGAAGGTTTTTAATCTATTACTCCTAAAGTAATAATAGCAGTTTGAAACAGAAATAGCTTTGAAGTGTCAAATACACACATAACGGTAAGTAATACAAATAACCATAGCAATAGATCCCATTCGTGCGAATCAAGCATTGGCTGTATAACTAAAAGTAATAGGAACATTCCCATTTAACTTTTCAGGGGCGATACTTATCAACTGGTTTGCAAGTGCGCACAGCATGCAGAGTTTTAACTGCTATTCAATGGTGGACATCTGGAGCAAACACGTGAGAAAGAGCACAGATGGTTCGTGTTTACTTCAAGGTCTACGCTTAAGAGCTTACTTTTGACAACAGAAGACTTCCTACAAAGGGCAAAGTAGTCATCTGGTTCACTGTGTCACTGTCAAGCGAAGGTAGAAAACTAAAAGTCTCCACATGCCTTATTTATGTACAATCCTACACAATACTCATACAAATTCTAAGTGGATCTATTTATTTATAATACATATAACTATGAACTTCTTAACAGTACTAGTTTGGCACGTAATATCTGGAAGTTATATATTATTAATTCAAACATAAAAAAATTTTCCCGTTTTAAAATTTTAAAAGCGTTTTCGAATCTTATGATATGATTAACTGAGATTACTAACAGTAACTTTTAGTGCTAATCTGAGCTTATATCAAACGGATTTAAATGTAACAATGTGGAAGGTGTTTTGGGTTAATTTTTTTTTTTTTTTTGCATTTAACCTTTGTGAATTACATATATAGGTCATCGTTAAAACTATGCATTTGCAAGAAAAAAGTATTAAAAATGCTTAAACATTTAACTGTACATATATTGCCATAAGAATTTGATTTTTCAGAATTATGTGGAAATTTCTACCAGAAGAGTAGCTAAACGTCTTCAATAAAAATACAGTTAATAATAATCATTATTAACTATTAGTGACAGGCAAGCCGTAGAAAGCCTCTATGGCTATCCTGCCTTAGATTGTCAGCTTGGTATCCTCGCTTTTAGAATTGTTTCGGGTGTGTTACGTTGCGTTAAGGTTTGGTGATGAAGATCGTTTAATATGAAGAGAATACTTTTAATTTTATAGATGTGTTTAAATGTTAAATATTTAGAAATTCCAGGGGCAAGTCTCTAAATCAGAATCCATTGGTTTTTCATTTTGGATATTTTGTAATATACAAGAGTTATAAAATAATCTAACCCTTTGTTGTTCCAGAGGATTGTGTTGCTGCTCCGGACCTTGTTGGCCTGAGAAAACTACTGTGGTTTCACCATTTAGGTTTCGTCCCATTTCTTCCATTGCAGGTTGAACACACTTTGGAATCTCTTTCATCATACTACTGGAAGCAGAGCTGGCGGCCTAGTAAAGAATATCGTGACTGTCATTAACGAAACATGAAATTTGTTCCCTAGTCAACAATATTTTGAGTATAATTGTGTTTATTTTATAATCCCTACACGATGAGTCACGTTTCCCCTCCGGAATTCATGCAACCCTGCGTTTTAAAATGGTATACCCCTAGCCATAAACACCGAGAGAAGGTATGCTGCCTCCCAAGTAGATGCATACGTTATTGATTTTTACGTTGGAATCTTGCACTTGAAGATGATTTTCTACACGATAGGTAACCTAAGTTGTTTTCCTCCCTACCAAAAACATTTGTTTTAATTTATTTGTGGCACATTTGAGGTTTTAAGACAGAAAACACAAACACACGCACAAAAGTGGTATTCGCAATTTTGATGAGCATACACACACACACATACATAGGACAGAACAAAAAGATAGTCACAAGGAGTATGTGACACAAAAATGTACGCATTCCTCAGTATATATGTGCCAAAAACGGATTCTATACATATTAAACGAAGTTTCGAAAGAAAAACTGCTACTTCTAATTTTCATGTTGTTTTTTTTCAAAATAAATTAATTATACTTTGAACGAACATAACCGTGTAATATATATATACTAAACATAATATTTACGTTAAGTATATATAGAATCTTCAGTAACAAACATTGCTTAAGTAAATACGGATAAAAAATTATTTAAAATATGCTCTTATAGCTACTGTGAAGAAATTCTGTGCTTTAACACCCGATTCTTGTTTTCTAAAACAGGGTTTGAAGACTAATAATAGGGAAATAATAATATTTTTGCCGGTATCTGAGATTATTTTTTGCTTAAGGACAATTTTTTCTGTAATATAAAGTTGGTATCACAATTGTATGATTGTATTAGTTTTCTATGGAAAACAGACCAAGTATTTGAAAGGAATGTTTCTTCTCGTGTAAGTCACATAGTGGCACAGCGGCATGTCTACAGACTTACAACGCTAGTAACCGGGTTTCGATACCCGTGTTGGGCAGAACACAGATAGCCCAAACTATCAACTACAAACAAACAAACAAACTTATCGTATTAAATATCAGCTGTGTAAATGAATAAGTTGTATTACCATTGTTTTTAAAACTCTTTTTACCAGACAACACTATGCTGTAAAAAATAAAAAAAACAGCTGTTAATAAATATAAAAAATATAATAAAACAAACATCCCAGTTAAAAAAAAACATTTAAAATACATAATATACAGGTTAGGCTATCACATGCTATGACGCCAATTATTGGGTGGGGAGGGTATTGCACACCCCAGAAGAACCTGATAATAAAATACCAGTTTTACGCTTATACTGTGTGAACCGTAAAGCTACAGTTGAGTGCAATGTAAAGGACACATATTATTATAGTTTTACTTCCGAAAAATCTACGAACTTCCAGAAACTTTAGCTACCCCTGGACTTCCGATAGAAAAATTAAATATCAAAACAGCATTGCTGAATATATTATCATTTCGCTTTTTCACAACCATATACTTTATTTGCGATGGCTTGTTTTTATTATAAATATTGGAACAGTAACAGCGTCTAAAGAAGTTTTTCTAATTGTCAAGGAAAAAGCAGAACTCCTGAAAACTACTAAATGTGGAGGGATGATTAATAAAATTGTATATTTATATTTGTTGTATTTAAATTACAAGGTTTATTGCAAAAGAATATTAACTTGGTATCTATTAATTATGCGAAGAAAAGAGATCCTTATTGAATTTGACAAACGTTATAATGAAGAAAAAAAATCTCCAAAGTAAACCTTAGTTTTCTGAAGCATTTCAATCAAGGACAGTAAACACAACAATAACTAACGAACACTATTCATGAACAACAAAGGTATATATATGAAACAAATGAAAACAATGTAATTGTTAAAATTTATAGAATATATATATCAAAAGTCAAAGGTGGTAGTTTTTAAGATGTTTTTAAACAAAGGTAACAACGGATGACATGACTTGTTAAAGTTGGTGAGCTATATCATAAACACAAACAATTTACAAAAGCAAACACCCAATTAATATTAACTTCTGATCAAAGCAAGCTATCTACATAGATAGGGACTAAAAACCAACCCAGTAATGAAAATAGCTAATTAAGTTTACTGTCCATTCAATTTGCTATAATGATTAGAACGTATTATTCTAGCATTTGAATACATTCGCTGTTGACGATACTTTCGGCCGTAGTTCCAATAATATCTCACGAGATTCGAACACCTTACAAGAATTAGAGTAATCCTAAATCCATATACTAAGCTAACCATGCAAAGTTATATCTATAATAAAAATAAATAAATAAATGTAATAAAAGTAGCATTAAAGAAGAATACAGTATAACTTATGACAAAACACATAAATACTAGTGGTTTGCTTCTTGCACTGTCGTAAATTACATGTTCCGTGAAGAACTTCACATCGTTGTACGCAAAGCTCAATATAATCTTCTCTAACAACGTCTTGTGATCAATGAGAACCCACTAAACGGTTCCAACAGTGTAACTTTAGTGCAGCTTGACATCTGAGATAAATTACTAAGACACATGTTACTGTTTAGCTATAGCGTAGGGTAGCAGGACAGCACAGCAATAAACTAATGCTTATAGAAATAAAAATAATAGGTATTCTTTGAAAATTCAAAATTAAGTGCATCAATTTCTTAATAAATCTAATATCAGCTTCTGATTTAGCAGGAATGAAAAGTCGGTTTTCCAAAGACTACAGTTACATTAACGACACCCCTATGTTGGAATGTGCAAATCACAGTAGTAAGAAAACTAAATCTTACTAAAAACATTGAAAACAACTTTTTTTTTTCTGAAAAGAATCACACTGACTTGAAACAAATATCTCAAGAAACAGAAATAAAAGCACTCACTCTTTCTTTCTTGGTTTTAAGTTGGTCACACTTCCTCATCTTACATATTTGATGACTTCTAACGCTTTTACAAGGCCCACATTCGCCACAGTTATCTTTTTTTAAGCATCCTGGACATTCACCGCAACGTTTTCTCTTCTTTTTTGGTTTCTCAGTGGCTTCAGGAATAAGGGTAATTGGAGGAGGTGGGATATTAGCAATGTTGATTGCTTCCCATTGTTCTACTGGTGCTACCATTGACGGAAGAACTTGCCTTGGAGTAGTTGATGAAACAGAAGGCACTTGGAAAGAGTTCTCAACATTTGCTCTAGCTTCAGAAATAGGGGAGTCTTGTTCCATTTTCATATGTTTTGGACTTGGGAACCCAGAATTGGCAACAGGATGGAACATATGCTGTTGATGCCCGATATGGGACATAAAGTTTTGAGGCAACTTGTATTGGAGGGAATTTGGATTTCCAAAAGGAGGAAGAGCCATATTAGGTGTTGGTGAGTTGGAAGACGAAAAGTGTGGCTCTGAAAATCCCGTGTTTTGACTGCGATGGTGGGGATAATAAGATTTTCCTCTCTCGACTGTGTCTTGGATCTTTTCATTCTGCGACCATAACTCTTGCATACGCCTACTTTCAAGTCCCGGAGAAGCCGAAAAGTGTGACGATGGTCTCGAAGGAGGGCCGCTTTGTTCTCTGGAACCAGTGAGTAGGTTTTCGTTTCCTTTTTGTTCAGAATGTTCCTGTGAATTACCGTCATTTGATTTTCTATTTAGTGACAACATTTCCTCTTGTGTTATTGAAGAATTATAACCTCTTGTAAGTTCGTTTTGTGGTTCTTGTAGGCTTTTGTTCTTTGGTTGTCCTTGTCCATTTTCTTTTCTCCAGGCTTTATAGCTTAATTTTTCTGATCCGTCCGACACAGAAATTCCTGGACTTGATACTTTATTAGTAGTTGAAATTGCATGAGAAATGTTGTCAAAATGTCTAGATTTTAATTCACCAGTTGATAACCCTTGACCTGTCAAAGAAACTGGGCTTTCTGAAGTTGGTGTTTGCCTTAGAGGTTCAGTGTGAATGTCATGAAAAGTATTGGGATAAGGAGGACCAGGAGAATGATATGCAATGTTTGAAGCTAACGGTTCGCTTGTTTGGAAATGAGGCGCAGAATAATTCGAAGCACTAGTAACATATTTACTAAACAAGTCCTGTCCACGAGTATCCATCTGTGAATGTGGTTGATTAAATGAATAAGTAGATATTGAAGAAGAAGAAGGAAGGGATCCCATTCGTGGAGAATAAGATGACGATCTGGCAGGATCGATAAATGAATATTCTGAAGGTCTACTGATCATGGGATAATGTGAAGAAATTCCATGAGGTTGTCCTTGTATCCACGGCTCCTGACCGCTGAATGTGTTCGATTCTGAACTTTCTTCCATTGATTGGGGTTGGGTGACCTGATTTTCGGGCAAGGCCAAGGGCACACTGACCTGCTTCTTGTCGTCCATTCTTAGGAAGCTCTAATCTATAAAAGACCATTTTAAACTTTAATATTTTTCTAAATACATTTAGGCATACAACAGTTTAAAATAAATGCCTGAAAATTCCAATGTAATAAATATCTAGCTCAATAACGTAGGGATTATGAACGTTAAAGCTGACATTAGAAATTTCATAACTGTGAATTATAGTAAATATATTAAGACGTCTAATACATACGCTTAATAAAACTTGAAACTAAGTGAAAACATTTGAAAAAGTGCACAATAAAATTATTATATTACGTAATACTGAACAAAACTTATAAATATGATGAATATTAGACTTTATCCAAGCTCTTGCGACACTGCATTCGTATACAATATATAGATGTTTGTTAAAGCCCCTTCCAATTAAAATATTTAGTGGCCGAAGCTCATATACGTAACTTGAGTCTTTTAATTCAAATGTACCTCCGTAACACGGGCTGGTGGTTAAAGAGCTAGATTCGCAATCTGTGGGGTCGCGGATTCGAATCTCATCATTGAATATGCTTGCCCTTTCAGTTATGGGACGTTATAATGTTACAGTCAACCCCACAATTCGAATAGGGTAGCCCAAGAGATGGCGGTGGGTAATGCTGACTAGCTGCCTTCCCTTTGGTCTCTCGTTTCTACATTATGGATGGCTAGCGCTGATAGCCCTCGTGTAGCTTTGCACGAAATTCAACAACCAACTAACCAACGTACGTTCTTATGTTCTTACACTTAAAATTGTATTATAGTTATTTAAAAAGAAAAGCATTGTTTACTACATACGACTATATTATTTCTTTCTTTCAAAAAATGTTTTATTAATGATCGAAACAGCACTATCAAAATGATTTTTTTAACGTTAAGACATGCTTACCTTTTCATAGTGTTACAAATAAATATTTAGCGTAAATATGATTTTATGTGTAAAATGTTAAACTGTAAAGCTGAGAATAATATGGAACTCAAGTACGGTCTGTGGATATTATAATTCTTGTTTTCGGTAACATGATAAAAAACAAAACAAATTCCAACAGGTTTTATGTTCACTATGATGGAAACAATATGGCGAAATATTTTAAAAACAGATCACTTGAAAGTAAAAAAAAAGTGGCGATAAAGGTTTAAAATTTGATAAGTGTAAAAGTATGTCTTAAAGTCATCCAAAAATAAATATATGAATAACACATTTTCTTCTCGCTTTACTATTTATCGTGCTATTTTTATATGTGAATACTTTTGACACTAAACTAGTTTGTACTTAACAGTTGTCATTGGTTTTAAAGTTTTATAAGGCAACAATACAAAAGTGTTCCTCATTTATTTATTTAATATAAATTTATTACATATAATACCTCAACATGAAATTTAATTTCGAAATTGTAATTGAGGGTCATTCAAATATTCAAAGTCTTCCTTCCGTACGTTAAGCCCCCCCCCCCCTCCAGTGGCACAGTGGTATGTCTGTGGACTTACAATGCAAGAAACCGGGTTTCGATACCAGTGATGGGAAGAACACAGAGACCCCATTGTGTAGCTTTGTGCTTAACTTCAAACAAACAAATAAACCGTACGTTAAATATAAAATATACACGTTGGGGGAAGGTAATGTGTATATATTTAGATCATAAACTCTCGTTGTGACAAAGTTTTGGATTTTAAACAATTACTGTGCTAAACGTGTTCATTTTTTTAGTTTGGTAATAGTTTTTCAAAACTAACACAATTTTAAAAGCAGCTAATGCAACTTATTCTGTTTTTTGTTTTGTTTTTCTGAATAACTTGTGTACTGTCTGGTTCTGACGAAAACAACACGCACACACACACACACACACACATAAACGGAGCAATAAGTATCTCATGAACTAGTGCTTTACCAAAAGCGTTTTGTGTGGGCACCACACTAAGTCAAGTCCAATTTCAAAAGCTTTTTGTGGATTTCAAGAATTAGCTTGCCCAGCCTGTAATACTTCCCTCAGGCTAATCTAGCAAGGTAGTTGCTGAGAAGAATGTTCTGGGTTAGTAAAGCTATTATATGATGCCTTTTTGAAGAAGAAGGCACATATGAGTAATGATGGTGCCTCAGATCCTTTTAAACACAACAGTGCTTTGCAATTCATGCATTTTTGTAACCTGTAACACTTTTAAACGTTTGTCAGAAGTTCAAATCTATCAAGAATATACGAGCTATACAGATGGTATTATAAATTCTTCCACATGTTCATACTCATATTTCAGTGAATATTTTCTAGTGTTTGATGATCAGTCAGAAATATTGCAGTGTTCAAGTGACAAAAAAATTTTGTTTGTTTTGTAACTAAGCACAAAGCCACACAATGGGCTATCTGTGCTCTGCCCACCAGGGGTATCGAAGCCCAGTTTCTAGCATTGTAGGTCCGCAGATATACCGCTGTACCACTGTGTGTGTGTGTGGGGGGGGCTGTCAAAAAATCCTATGGATGTAGAGTTTGCTCCTTAAAAAACAGTTCAGAAAATAGTATAATAAACTGAAAAGAACATACAAAATAAATCTTCTATTCAAGCTATGTTTTCTCACCAAGGATCATTATTTTGAAGCATAGTATTATTAAATTCTTGGGTTTGCGACAATAGTGTTAACAACGGTAGTGGATCGTTTTATAGATGGTTTTATTCGTGTAATAAATCGCATGCAAAATCAAAAGAACATAATCCCGAAGTAATGAACAGCTATCGTTAAATACTTAGCTATGAGAGTGCCTTAATGATTCGTTCATTATAGGCGCTAAGTTACAAACAGGTCACAAAATGGTGTCAATTGTTAGCAGCACAAAATTTTGCAAACTTGTTACGGTTTATTACTAAAGTTCAAGGTTGTGAAAAATTTTAAAACGCTGGGTATGTTATTGGTATAGTATTGTGTTTCACTCGTTCGTATATAAAATATTTGTGAAAAATTCGAGAACGTCTTATTATTTTCCGTTTCAAGTTGATCCTCGACCAAGAGCACTTAAGCTTATCCTTTTATCTCCAAATTGCTCGAATTCTTCTATCTAAATACGTTTGACTATTAATCGTTAAACACGCGATACATTTATGTATGGGTGAACTTGGGCAAGTCTAAAAGGTGTCTCAGAAACTACTAGAAACGATAAGCTGAAAACCAAATCACGAAAAGTATGAAACTGATGTTCAGTTTAATCAATCATTAAACTGAACAATGGTATCCCGGTGGCTCAACGACAAGCTTTAGGGCTGATAAGCTAAATTTCGGTGCTTAAATTCTGTGGTGGGCACTGCGCAGATAGCCCATTGTGCAGCTTGGCGCTAAAACAAAGAAAAAAAAACCAGATAAATATATAATAACAGCCTAAAGCGATATCTAAGATTTGTAAAGGAGGTTACGAAGTTTCTTGGAATTATTTCTTACATACGTTATTTACTATTTTTTGTAGATAAACTATGTCTTATTTCTGGTCAACATAGTACAAAATAATAATAATATAAACATGTCAAAATAAATAGAATCTCAAGAAAAAATTCAGATAAATATTCTAAAATGAAAACGGGTGTTTAGATATGTATCCCCCCCCCTCAGTGGGTAAGCGAAAGTTTAAGACGCTAAAATTCGGGGTTAGACCGCAGTGGTAGGCACATTGCAGATAACCCATTATATAGCTTTGCGTTTAACAAAATAAACAGAAGGAATTTTCTCAAAATAATATGTTTTGAACTTTTAAAAATTCAAGTTGCTCTGTCGTCGATATATTGCCACACTTAGTTTTAGCAAATTATTTAGCACAGAGTCATGACAGAGTGAATACTCACTCAGTGGTCACACAATGCCTGTACCTCTCGGGGTAGGGACGATTCAGAATGTCTTTGCTACAAACTAAAAATAATTTGGGAGTAATTTTGTTAACTTGCTTATGAAAAATGATTCAACATAGATCACGAGCTCTGAATGAATGTTCACATTTTGTGTTCAGTAGACTAGTGCTACGGTTGTAAACATCTGCCAGTTATGTACCGTATAACTAATAGAGGAAAATAGCTTTTATTAATACGAAGTGGATTTGTAAAAAAAGATTTGCGCAGCCGAAAAAATCAACGAAAACGTGACTACCACCATGAAATAAACCGGAGACATTAATGGTATTCTATATTTTTAGTCCGAACTTATAATTTTGTGATGAATGTTACTTTTTTCGTTATGTTTTAATGAAAATCGTTTAGTCGAAATTTTGCCAACATTTCTGTCTTATAACTTCGTAAAACCATTTTTAATCTGTACCATTAGCTACTAACTGTTTTCCAATTCCTATCTAGACTCTCATGCAAAATAATCAGATGTTAAATAGGTATTTAGTAATTTATCATGGCATTCCGTACTTAGATCTTTTTAATATTACAGATAGAACCGACGAATAAAAGAAATCCTAAAATGTACGGTAAGTTCAGTAAATATAATTCAGGATTTCTCTCTGTTAAGAGGCAAACAAAATTCTTTCCAGTTAACCATAGCTAGCGCGAGGCATGCGTACTAGTTGCTTTTGCTTAGGGGGCCTTGCACACAGAAAAATAAAATATTGGTAATAATGCAATTATAAAACGAAATATAAAAGAAAAAAAAAGTATTTCACAATGTAATATATAAATTTAACAATAACAACTTTAGAAGTACACAATTAACAGATAAATCTTTACTTTGGTATCTGTATAGTTAGGCAAACAAATCTCTATGATGATGCAACCAACCCCTCTTGGACCGACCATCAGTATGCTCACAATGACTCACAGGCTTTAGTGCCAGTTATCGTTGTTCGCAGCACTGCTTCTCGGGCTCCAACTTTCAGAAGTTGTATCACCATGTTATGACTGCTAGTCGACAGAGTTCGATTATTTAAGCCTAAGATCCTAGATATTTCGAGGGCTATATAAAAGGACTTCAGACAGCCGAAGTGAACCCTAATGATAATATATTAGTAAATTATTAATGTTTTAAAATACTGCTAGTCATTATGTGGTGTAATTTCACGATTGCTAGTAATTGAATTATGAGGTAAAGTCGTGACTTTTGTGAACAGTCACTTGTCAGTTGGTTTTCAAAGTTAGTGGAAAGGTAGATGAACTAAAGATTTAACATAGATATCGTCTGGTAAAAAGTGTAATAAAGTAGTGCAATTAGAGAAAATGGCAAACAGCAGTAAGAGCGGATCTTTTATTGTTATTTACCATTTAAATCAGTGGTTCCCAACCTATTTCAACTAAAGACTCAAACTTTAGAATAGTATTAGCTTTTTAAAACTTTTATGTTATATTGTAAAACAACACACTTCATTTATTTTATTTTATTTCAACCGTCTTGCGCACTGTCTGAAATCTCTCCGTGGCGCACCGGTCCACGAACCAGCGATTGAGAACAATGGATTTAAATAAAATAAATTAAAATTCCTGATGTACTTGTGATGTGCATTAACCACCAGCTTATTCCTCAAGGTATAAGAATATATACCACGGATTAGTTTACAGCACCTGTAACTGAGCTGGAAACATATCATCTTTAATAACATGGGAGTTTATAGAGCTTTACGTATGTTTGTTTTTGGAATTTCGCTAAAAAGCTACTCGAGGGCTATCTGTTCCTAATTTAGAAGTAACAGATTAGAGGGAAGGCAGCTACTAGTCAAAACCTCCTACCGCCAACTCTTTATCAACGAATAGTGGGATTGAGTGTCACATAATAACGACCCCACGGCTGAGAGGCCGAACATATTCGGTGATGGGGCTCGAACTCGTGACACGCGGATTGCGAGTGGAGTGCCTTAACCGTCAGGATATGCCATGGCCATAGTCTAAAGTTAAGTTACTTTCCCTTTTAGAAAGTTTTTAGTCAAGTCGTATTGGTAAGACGTCATAAATGTTTAAAAAACTTTACCTGAAGCTTATATATTTGCAGCAAAATAATAAAATGTTTCATTTTTTTATGTGCGTTTATAACATACCTTTTCAAAACATCTCTAAAGTTAACAACAGTGATATACACATTTTCTCAGTTATTATACGACTATTTAATTCAAGGGCAACATAATCTTATCAACCCAATACCAATTATTTTACACACGTGTAGCTATTTAAAACTAGTTTTACAAACGCCACATATAAATGTTTTTTGTTACAAGTTTCAAAGTGTAGTCTCTTCTTCTCTCTGCAGTATGGCTGTTTTTGACTATTCAATATAATTTTTTGTTTGTTTGTAGTTAAGCACAAAGCTACACAGTGGGCTATCTGTGCTCTGCCCACCACGAGTATCGAAACCCAGTTTCTAGCGGTTTAGTCCGCAGACATACCGCTGTGCAACTGGGGGCTTGTGTTACTGTTTTAATCAATATGCACCACAATATTCGTTTGTTTCAGGTATTAATGCAAAGTTATGCATGGGCTACCTGAGTTAGCCGTCTCTAATTTTGGACTGATATCCTAGATGGAAGGCATCAAGTCAACAACACTTATCACCAACTATTGCGCTACTCTAATGTAATAGTCGGATTTGGAATTTAGTAATATAATACATTCACAGCCCTTCAGTGCGAAGTGCAATTTTTAATTTATGTTTTTGTGATAAGGGGGAAGCGAACCATGGATCCTAGTATCCACAGCTCAGCATGGTAACGTCTAGGTCACGCCAGTCCACAGCACATTGAACTATTTTGATTGAATAGACAGATTTTTCTTTTAGTAATGACAACGCTACACCTATGATAAACCACGGAGAATGTTACAGAATATTCGAAAATAAATGGTTAAACTATGTATAAGTGAAGAGTCACGGCTTTAGTGAACTAAACGTATTTGAAGCACTTAGTGACTTAGGCTATTCTTTTACTGACTGTAACCGTTTTTTACAGAAGTTTCGCTCAATAAGGCAAGGCATGACTGAAATAGTGATTGAGATAAATAATACGATTTGGAATAGAACACCAGCAAATAGTTTTGTTGAAGGCATAACGAGTAACCTGTTACACATTATTTTCTGTATATCTTTTTTTTAATATCAAGTTCTTATTTTTTAGAAATCTTAAGTAGCCTATAAAAACCAATAGGATCCAGTAGGTAGCCCTGCATATTACAGTATTAAACAATGTATTCACCTTTCACGATCACTTGAATTTTTAACATACAAAAAAAAAAAAAAAAGAGATTTTCGAAATTGCAAATAAATGTAAGAAGTTTCAGTGTTCTTGCTCTTACACTTTTCAATCCTTGGCAGAACACATCGTCGTAACATTATTCGTTTTTTATAACTAATATAAGACAGTGTTGGGATTTTTTTCAAAGATGGCAGAACGTACCAACAAGGCTTAGTAAGTGTGAATTATTCTACAAACTGTAAACTAGGCAAAGGACAGACAGCTGAGGCAATCTTACAACTTCACAATTTATGTTTGTATAACGTTAATTTTACAACATATAAATAGGTTAATATAAAGAAGGTAAATTATAAGAATTAATGATACGTAGATATAAAGAGTGTAAACATGTGCTTAACAGGTATCCAAACTCACATAAACGAACGTATTAAAATCCAAAATGTAAACTGTAGTTGCAAGATTTGGTTACGGTACTAATGGTTTACCTTATGATGAGCTTTATGAAACCTAAATAAAATATAAGGCGAGCACCTTATTATTCTGAGAACAAAAAAACATATTACATTCAACTTCTATATATACAGTAATCTGTAATATCGATAAATTAATTAACATGTATTATATTAAATCAGAGATTGAAGTTCAACATAATAATTCAGCTATTTCTTCACATAAAGAGAACAGAAAAAATTGTGAACGACCTTTCAATTAAAAGGTTAGTAATTCTGAAAATTCACTGGACATAATGATCCCAATGCCCGTTTCAAAAATCCAGAAAAACATCATTGTACATGAAGGAGGAGACAGGATTTCTGCTCCCGTGTTCCTAATTATATTTGCATAAAACTATTTCAAATATCAAAAAAATTTGTAAGTTAGCAATTGTGATGAGCAGCCCATCTTTACAACATCAATTATCCTGTTGGGTATGTTTACTTCTTATTACTTTTTTTCCAAATAAAGATCCCTTTATAATGACCCATTAGGTTTGGAAGTTAGTTAAAATTGTACTTCAGTTCAGTATATACACTAGTCTTGCTTATATATAATGAAAGGTAAATTACAGCATTTAAGCTAATTTTTTAAACAGTTTTACACAACGGTTCAAGAAGAGTTTACTTCTATCAGTTTGAGAGAGTAATAGATCGAAAATTATTGGATGGAAATTAAACAAATTTATCCAGAACCAAATGATACTGGTTTATTGGAACAGAAGGCTAAGATAAAATATGAAAGAAACTGGTATACTTTATACTGGTATAAAGAAACTGGTCAGATTACTGGAGATCTGCAGATTATTTTGTCGAAATCCAACAGTTTCTAACGAAACGAAATAAACGAAACCAAAATTTAAAGACAATTTTATCATGTTAAGAAAAACAAAAAAGTATAAAAATACAAAAAAGTTCTTATAATAAACATACTACTTGAGATTACAAAAGAATATGAGAAAATGGTAGAAGCTCTGCATTAACGACAAACTGAGAATACTATTACTAGTTCATATCACACACAAAAATGATATCTGAAACTTGAAGAGACCATTATAACACCAAAACAAAAACTTAAGATATTCCTACAAATTAAACGTGAAAAGATAATCGAAATTACAGCCATTAAATTAAAATTTTAGAAAAAGTTTTTACTGCTTTCTTCTTACACACGCTGTCACTTTAACGTCCAGTAAGTACTACGTAACTTAACATACAAAATATATATGTATTGTGTATTTGAAATTTGCGGAGATTACGTGAAAATCGATTTATTTATTGTTAAAGTAAATCATTGTTTAATTAGTTAATTCAATAATCACCTGACAAAACCCTACTTCAAATGCAAAAGCGAATGTAAGCTGTAGCCTATAAATAATAAAGTGAAAAATAGTAACAAGAACAAAAAATTCTAAAAACAAAATTTTTTAAACGTGTCAAACATTTAAAGTCAAAGTTAGGTAAACACTATTAGCATACGAGATCCATATACTACATACAATACCAAACAAGTCATAATTTTACTGTTACATCCAAAGAACCATCCCGTGCTTCACAGGAAACACGTGCACCTAACAGCTGTCATGGCTGTCACTAGGGACCGACCCCGACGGCGATAGGGCTTACCCCCGCATCGCAGCAACGCGCAGCGAAGGGGAACGTTGGTATTCTTCAATTGATGCTCTTCTCACAAAACAAAAAAGTTTGTTCTAGCAAAGCACGTGGTGTTAAGACAACAGTATTATCATGCTTTCAAGTGAACTAGTAAACTCTGTAAGATTACACGCTAGTTTTTTCTTGTTGTTTTCGCTTCCTCCGAGTTCTGTGTCCATTGAACAAGAACAGCGTAAAGAAAAACAAAAATCCCCTACCGGTGTTCGAGCAACAAAAACAAAGAAGCTATTTTTAAATGAGCGAACCGTTTAATACAAAACAGCAGTTTTTTCCAATTTCTTCACGAAAACATAATATGTAAAACCGAAAATTCTATAGGGTATAAATGATAAAGCTTACCATGATTTTTATCCATTCGTAGTTAACATCTCGAATCATACTCACTGCTTGTCCGCTTCCCTTTGTCCCGAATCCGTTCCCGACCAACTTTGTCCGAGGGCCGTATGTAAATTAGCCCGCTCCAGTGATCACGTGATTTAGCAACTCGATTTTTCCGGTTTCTTCATCCGCTGAACTTGTATGGCTGACTTGGGTGAATGAGCAGCAACCACAAAGAAACAGAATGAGGTGAGAAGAGGATGGTTGACGGCTTGATCGTACCCGGGACACTTTACAGGCAGGAGAAATAAACTCCTTCCTATGATGTGTATCGTCGACTAATGCGCGTCACGAGATAATAGTGATATTAGAAACACTGAAGCAAAGCGGAAGGATTTCGGAACACACTGGATCTTTTGTTTTGTCGGAGTGCCATTTATAATTACTATTTGCATTATAGGTACTTATCTATATTTTTCTTTGCAAATATTCATTAGGCAGACTACTGTCAGATATAAACTGCTGTGAACTGGTAGAAATACAAATCAATTGAAATATTTATATAAAAAACGCGAGTAGTACACGTCGGACTCATTACTACATTCAAATTTACAATTATCAAATAATATATATATATTTCATTTAACATTTTCACATTGATATTTAACTATGAGAGGGAAAAATCGATTTCAGGCTTGATTTTAAGAAGAGACAACTTAGAAGTTTGAGTCAAAAATGACTTGTTGACATCGTTGAGGCTATATATATATAGGGAGGTGGAAATTGATAATATTTTTCCGAGGAAAAACTTTATTTGACCGGAAATAGTTCAGTTGTTTTGGATATAATTTGAAAGTTTCCTTGAAAATGAGATATAGAAATAAATAAATATATTAATATAATTTACAAAAAATACACATTTTTATTATTCTGATGCTATTGCATAAATGTTAATAAATGGTAGAACACTTTACTATTAAGAAACAATTGTAATATAAATTTCTGCCGTCTTTTATCTTACTATTTAACGCAATACTCCGCTATTGGTCTAGTGAATAAAGTTGAACATTGTATCATCCAAATATTTGGGAGTCGATGGCAAGATGAGAAGATATACAAAATACTGTAATAAAAATCCTATATTATCTCGAAAGCTATTGCCATGCCATCTGCTGGTAGCTTTTGCAAATGTAATTTCAATTATGTTCTAGATCAGTGTTTCTCAACCTTTTTTTGCTCGTGGCTCCCTTTTGAGTTTGATTTATTTCTGTGGCCCCATTCTTCGTGGACGCTGTTAATTAGGAAAAAAAAGTTACTTTATTTCCATACTGTTTATTTATAATATTATTTTTGTTTATAACACACTGTTCACTTATACAAGTAAAAATATTCTGTTAATCACTGGCATTTTATTCAGTGTGATCCTTGGGCCTGATGAACACTTGAAAGTTTTGGAATGTCCGGTTGTAGTGTGGTCAGTGATAAGCGAAGTTCACCTCTCTTCATAACATCAAGGAGGTTACGTATTTTTGATAGAAAATAAGTCACCCGACTAAAACCAGATTTAACCAAATAAGATGTGGGAAAAGCGATAAAATACAACTTTGCCTTCTCCCAGAGCTGTGGAAACTTATTAGCTATTTCACTACTAATCCAGAAATAACGTTTGTCACGTTTGAATCTAGCTTGAGCTGTTATATCACTCTGCTGCTCTTGAGAATCAGTCGAAAACATTCACAGATACCAGACAAACATTTTGATTGTTACTCCAGTACTAGTCGCGTCTGTTAACTTAACGTCTGAGCTGTGAGGGATATGGGGATAAGGGAATCTTCGATTCAATTTCAAATATTTTATTTGGGCAGTGAAGTTTAGGTGGCCCATCAGAATTTACTGTGGCCCCCTAATTTTCCGTCATCCATGTGTGGCCCCTTAGAAACATGGCGTGGCCCACGTTGAGAACTACTGCTCTAGATAATGTTTATGAAACTATTTTGTGTTATTTCTCTAGGTTTTTGAGAATTTTTTTTTAACTTTTAAAATAAGTGAAACACTTACGTATTAAGTGTTATTATTGTTATATAAATATTAAGCAAATAACGGTGTTTCTGAAGACGTCATTTGGACAGATAGTCGTACATTATATTTGAAACAGTTGTTTACTGATCATTTTTTAGACTTGTTTATAAATAATGCAAGATTTTGGTGAACATTTTCTAGGAACTGAAATTTTGGTATCGGTTAAAAGGCTTGTTAGAGACTCCTAAAGTTCAAAACTCAGACATAATCATCCCTAGTTTAGAACTGCTGACTATAGGGAGAACAATAAATCTGTATCGACTTCTGCTTATCATGTGGCTACTCTTATCCGAAAAGCGGTATTGATTGTTACAAGTATAACGTTTCCACAGCTCAAAGAGCGGTGCGTGTCTAACAGTATATCGTGATCCGAACCTTGGATCTTTCGAACCACTAACTGGCACACCTATTACGTCCGGCTTAATCAAAATTTTACTATGAATGAAGAATATATTTTCAATCGAATTTTATGAAGTACTTTGGCAGAATCAGAAATATTATTTTGACATTTTTTAGATTGTATAGTTAGTGCTGCTTAGTTTTCGTGAAGTTAATTTATATTTAATCACAAGTCATTAGATAATATTTCATTACATTTATTTCTTGATTTTTACTTTCTAAACAAAATACAAGTTATACAATTTAGCAGTAAGATAATATTTTACCTCTTGTGACTTTATCGTGAATCCTCTTTAATCTTTATTAAAGGGGAAAATAACTGGAATTCTAAAGAAATACTGGGTGAGCTAGTTTTCAAAGTTTTAAGAAATGTCTGCATGAATCAATAATTGGAATTTGTCCGAAATGTCGTATAAACCGATCTTATCTATATTGCCAACCGTAGTGTATGTCCGAGCGTTCGTCTGTCAGCCATTTACAGGGCCGCTTCCTGCGCTGCGTTTGAAAAGCTACGCACGCAGGCAAAGCTGAACATTCACTTTTGAAATAACGGGAAAACAGGCACGAATAATGTTGATGCCAATTTTTTTCTGAAGCAGGATATTCTACACTAAATTATTAGGAATCGATGACACTATCATTCATATTTCAAAATGTGACGTAACTTAAAGAACAAAAATATAGATTTACCGTATGTTATTGTTGAGCGGCTCTTAGTATGACTGAAATGCTCAAGAATTACTTTTCCCTGTGGACGAAATAAGTAACTCAGAACTTTGTCTCTGAGTGAAACAAAGAGTGTAACACGATTAACTATTTTAAAGTCCGTGAAATAATTTAAGTTGATAGATACTTAAACTTTTCCCGTCACTGGGGACGGGCGCTTTTGGTTGTATACCATGTAATCCAATAGTAGAGTTGTGGAAATACTGATGGATAAAACTTACGTTTGAGGAAACGTTATTCGACGTTTCATGACAGAAATAATGATGAAAGCAGTTGGCTAGAGAAGAAATTGGTGAAACTCAACATGAAAGTAATATAATTTTTGGCGTAAAACTAATATAATTGTTTAATGAAGTGTTCAGAGAACAGAATTTATTTTTATAATTATGAATTTGTTTTATAGAGTTGAACATGTAAGAAACGAAGCACAAAAATAAACGTAAGTTGATATTTGCTATTATTATTATCGATTATTACTAGGAGTTACTAATTTGTTAGTAGTTATGTCACTTACTACCAAATCTGTAATTGAAAAGAGCGTAACTTCAGGAGTTAAGATTACAAAAAAAAGAAAGAAATGATACAGAAGTTAAAGGATTCAGTAAAACTATTGAAATGTGTGAATTTGATGAATATCTAGCGTATTAGAAGCATGTAATCTACATGGAAAAGGTGCAGAGAGTGTAGGGGTTTTAAACAGTAGCGAATATAGTAGTAGAAGTGATTACAGTGTGAAAAATAAAAATAAACTCAAGCTTAGTATAGAAACTCCACGTTATAAATCTAATTAGAGAGAGAAAGGGCAAAAAGTAAAGATATGTTATTAAGTTCGGAAATGAAAACACAGAGTTAAATTTAGGTTAGAGAGACAGAAAAAAAAAATAGAACCACAATTTAGAAATGGAAACATTAAATGTTGACTATGAACTGATGTGATAGAGCCACTGGGTAAGAATGTTAATGTCTCCTAAATCATTAAAGAGATTTATTGGTATGGTTACCTAAGATTATTCATATAGACCGTATGTGGTCACAGGGGAATAATATAAGTTGAAGAGAATTTGTGGAATTTTGACAAATTAAAAGTGTGCTGCTTTATAGCAAAGATACAATTTGGCACTGGAGTCATGTCACTCCAAATTTCGTAACTCGTACAAAGACAATAGGGCCTTGTGGTAGAGCTTTGGATTTAGCAAGCAGGGTTCGAATCCATGCAATACCCCAAAATATTCCCCACACTTTAAAATGTGGGTACAGTATAAGAGTTTGTTTGTTTGTTTGAAGTTAAGCACAAAGCTACACATTGGGCTATCTGTGCTCTGCCCACCACGGGTATCGAAACCCGGATCCTAGCGTTGTAAGTCCGCAGACATACCGCTGTGCTACTGGGGGGCACAGTATAAGAGAGAGAGAGAATCAATTTGTAAGCGAAAGGTAGGATGCTGTTGACTGGCTGCCTTACATCCTATCAGTAGTTCAAAAATAGAGATATAAGCAGATAGCGTTAGTAGCTTTGCCATAAAATAAAAATATATAAAGGCAATGATGAGAGTTATACCGAGTAGTAAATCTATCTAAAAGAGAGTTTAGATATATTTAGTTTTTAAAGGCAAATGAATTTGAAAGCGTTAGAACAGTTAACTAAGAGTTAGATATGTGAGTCCATGATAAGAATTAATTAAAAACCTCTGGGGAACCAGCCGAGTTAAGTGGTCAATAATCAACTACACGTAACTCACTTAGACCTAAAGATGCTGAAAATAAAACAACTGGGGATAGGACAGCTAAGAGTACAAAGCCAGAAAGTCAGTCAACCCAAGCCAATAAATGGATTGTTAGCCAATATTCGTAAGTTTATGCTTGGGGCAAATCTGGTCACATTACATTATAATTTTATGAAAATACACTCCTTAGGTGAAAGACACCACTGGAATTACTCCTGGATAAGAGTGTTTTAATGACACTAGAACACTACTGGTAGTCGAATGCTGAACGAGGGTAATCCTAATATTTATTGTAAGTAATATGAATGCAGAACATTTGCAGTTTTGTGTTATTGCTCTTATAAATGATCATACTGTCTATGCTTTGATCTATACAAGTAGTTCCTTTACCTTGATAAAATCACATTCAATAGAGAAGAACTAGTTCGCGGAGGGCGAATTGCTCACTTTATAGGAAAACTAGAACATGTTCCTATTGCTAAAAGTATATGTAGAGAGCCAGTCCAGTGATTATTAACATCTAGAAACCGATGATATCTTAAAGAGTGACTCGTATGGTACAAGTACATCATTTTCATTTCTATCTAACACTAGCAGATTAATTGTAAAGAGTTCATAGAAATATCATTATGTTCCCCAACATGCTAATGCCATTAACGTAAAAAGTAATGTGTGCAATGTCTTAATGCATAAAGAGGTGGCTCAGAAAAAAAGCATGAGAAAAATGGGGTGAATTTAAAAGTAACTGAAAGTGCTAAACTCAACCAAATGTAGACTGGTCTGCAGCCATCAAAACAAGTAAATGTGTTGGGAAAAGGGAAAAGTGAAAAAAACAACCACAACAATTTCCGTCAATACCGATGATAATATTCCTCTTTTTATTTAAATGATTGTAATTTAAAATAGTACAAAAAAGATGAGTCTAAGAGTGAGGTGGGGAACTATTAGATTTACAAACCTGTTGTATACAAATGATCTGAGGATAAGAACATGATAATAAAACTTTCGTGGAAGAGCAAATTGTTCACAGATTATTCAATGGGGAAATGTAGAGTTTGTTTGTTTGTTTTTGCATTTCGCACAAAGCTACACGAGGGCTAGCCGTCCCTGATTTAGCAGTGTAAGACTAGAGGGAAGGCAGCTAGTCATCACCACCCACCGCCAACTCTTGGGCTACTCTTTTACCAACGAATAGTGGGATTGACCGTCACATTATAACGCCCCCACGGCTGAAAGGGCGAGCATGTTTGGGGGGACGGGGATTCGAACCCGCGACCCTCAGATTGCGAGTCGAGCGCCTTATCCATGGGGAAATGTAGAGAATATCACACTACATGTTAACTGCTGGTCATGTTGAGGTCAGGAAAACAATGAAATAATCAGTAAAAATGTTTTGAGCTTTGTTTACAATTGATGTTGTCTGGTATGTCAGAACATGCCTCTCATATCAAAGCCCCCAGTGGCACAGTGGTATGTCTGCGGACTTACAATGCTAGAAACCGGGTTTTAATACCCGTGGTGGGCAGAACACAGATAGCCCATTATGTAGCTTTGTGCTTTTTTAACTTCAAACAATAACAACTCATATGAAAAATCAGCACGAAATCTTATTCGTGATCGTGCGAAGTCATATTTCATTCTAGCCATAAAATTACGAGTTGGATTTTTTATTTTTTTTGGATGTAATAGGTTCCATTAGCTCTTGGGGTAAGTCTAAATAGGGTAATGCTAGTGACAACTAATAACGCCATCAGATATCCTAAATCTTCTCTTTTACCACCAGCAGATGCTGAACATGTGTGGCAGAAGCAATTGATACAAAAACATAGAGTATATGTCAGCAAGACGTTAGAGGGCTGATATAAATGGCTCCCACTTCCTCATCCTTACATTCAAGGAAATATTAAACGAGACCACAAGGTCCTAACCTTTTGAATTGTTACATGTTTAAAAGGTACTTGAGCCATTAGACATTTTAAGAGTTGCAATGCAGGTAAACAATAATATGGTAGGAGACGTACTGACATACATAATAAAATTTCAAGAGAACCCTGGAAAGATAACAGAGGTGATAGAGCACACTGCAGCAACACCATGAAAATATAGTAAAACATGTTTGTTTATTGTTTATTTGTAATTAAGCACAAAGCTACACAATGGGCTATCTGTGCTCTGCCCACCACGGGTATCGAAACCCGGATTCTAGCGTTGTAAGTCCGCAGACATACCGCTGTGCCACTGGGGGGCAGTAAAACATGAAACAGAATAAAATAAACATTTAAATGCATGAAAAGTTTCAATGAAGCTAAAAAAAAGGTGTTAGTTTTCCTTTCATCATCCACAAAGAAAGTACATGCTAGGTGGTAAGGGCCTTATACATATCAATGATGTAGAATACATGGTTGAGGTAAAGACCTTAAATAATGAAATACAAGTAGGTGACATGACTTTGTAGTAAATTTGATTGCTGATGAGTTTCTTACCTCAGGATATAGAGCTCAGGGTAATGATCCTCCCATGGGTCATAATACCAATCCCTGTCAAATAGATGAACATAGTTACAAGTTATGTTAGATAAGTGAGACGAGTTTCAAGATGTCTGTTTTGAGGTTCCTTGTAAAACTAACCTTACTGAGCACGAGATTCATTTGACAGATGAGATGTCGATTGCTCGGAAAATACATCTTCGTTCAGAAGTAGAGTCTCAGAATAAGAAAATGTTACAACCAGAGTTTAATAGTCGACTTATCTAACCATCAGAATTCATCTACAACGGTGGGCCAAAACGAAAATGTACAGTGCATTTATACACGGGCTTTATAATACTAATGAATGCAGCCATTTTGATGCCTATCATGTGCTACACATTTGCCACCTAGTTAACATGGATATTAAGGCATATTATATAACTAAATTGGTCCTTACAAATACCTCCATACTCTAATACTAAGGAAAAATTAGCATTTAGAATGCCTCGTGGACTTTTTGAATTTACTGTCTTTCAAAATGAAACTGAATATGATACCTTTCAAAGACTAATGAATTAATTTTAATAGGAGTTGGAAGAATTTTCACCAGTTTAAGTAGATCATCTGCAGCACTTGAGAGAGGTATTTTTATTGTCGTTATGTACAACAAAATTAATTGTCGATAAGTTTAATTGCCAATTTATTACAGAATGTAGGCCACATCATAAGTATGGGAAAGAATAGAGCCAGAATTTTGCAATTTAGATCTATTAAGAATGTTCATATTCTACAGAGTTTGAGTAGGTTATATTAAAACAATCTTAGATCTTCACTACATTGTTATCGTTCATGTTGTCACATTTAATCATGTTCTATCTGACAACTGTGCATCTTGACAATAGCCCTGCATCATATTTTCATTGAAAAAGCTCAGTCATAAGGGTGTCAATGTCCAAAGCACACCATTCCTCCTTGTTTATTTGTATAATCTGTCTAGTGTATGAATATGATAGTGTTTCAGCTCCTATTTCAATAGGCCAATCACACAGAAATCTATAGGTGCTGCATTCGGTGAAGTGACTGGTACATCTTTGAATGGAATAGCATAAATACCCGTTTAGTTCTCTAACTACTTGAGATATGCGACAGTTGAGCAGATACGTTGTGGAAGCAGCTTGTGCACACGAGAATCGTGTCACTTTCTCAGATAAAAATTATTTTTGATTACTTTAAATAATGTTGCCTGAGGAAAATGGATAATATTACCACTGTCCTTTGGGTTCATGGGTTATCTCCTCTTACAATACACACTTTGCTTACCACGGCTGTTACAACTTGTTGCAGGTATTTTTCTAAATGGTCCCAGTGCCCCAAGTTGATCAACATTTCTTTGTTTTCCAATGTCATTAAGTACAAGTGATATCACTATGATGGAAATTCTCAATTGCCAATCTGAATATATCTTTGTGATCTGAATGTATTAGTATCTTATGTCAGAAATGGTTGTTACATACCCTACCTGAAAGAGATTAATTTCCAATGACACCATACTATCTACATCACATCAAACAATGTCAAAATGTAGTTCTGCTACATTTTATTTTACCACAACTTTATATTTTTTGTGATTGTTATGAGACTTGCCGATTTGCATTTTCAAAATATTTTTAATATAACGTACTCGACCTTCTGTGTGAGCAAAAGATGCTCAGGGGAAGAGCTGTGCTAGTAGACCTTGATTCAACTTTGAGAAAGTATGTCACTTGGCTAAGGACTACTTTGCTAGAAAGGAGAAAGAAAATAGTGGGACAACCTCGAACTTTCGGATTCACAGTCTGAGCACTCTAACCACTATGCTACGTTTACCTTTATATATATTTTTAGTTTAAACATGGAACAGATATTAATATAAATCTAGCTTGATATCTAGTGACCATTTCAGGATACATTCTTTAAATTTGATTTTAACGTTAATTACATAGGCCTGCGAATGTTTTATTGTCTTGATATTTTTACATGTTCTACAGTAATTCCTGTACGCTGAATCCGAAAATGATATAAATTTTTTTCCATCACGTGCAGATTCTTCATAAAAACGTCATAACGCAATACATAAAAGGAAGACCACAACACATAGTTTTCAGACTAAAAGACGTAGATTTCACACCAAAAAAATCGGGATGAATAAGGATGCATATTTGTTTGACATCAATGTTCTTCCCTTTTCTTCACTTTGTTTGAATTTGTGTTAACAAACATAATAATAAAAAATGTCCATTGTGGTAATAAAATAATAATTTGATCAAAATAAGAATTTTTTCTTCTCTATTTGTAAAAAAATTCTTTAAGTGATAGAAAAAATAAAAATTATTTTCGAAATCTGCGTAGCTGAATTATGGAAAATCCTTTATTAAAACCAAAACAACTTTTATGAAGTGTAAATTCGCAGATCTGTGTTGTCAGACTAAAAAGAAGAGAAAATAGCTTATTTATTATTTTTAATATTTAGTGGATGTGTAATAGTATCACATATAACTTCTATTGAACCACGAAATTTATGCAGTCATTGGCTTTCGTATTAATACTATAAAACATAAAAATAAGAAACCTTAAACCGGAGCACTTTCGAAAGTTCGACCTTTCTTAATCAGGGTCAAACTGGGAATATTAATACTGTTTATATTTATACAGTCAGTTCTTTCAGATATTGTTGGTTAGACACAAACTTTAAACACGTTTTTTTATGTTTGTAATATGCAGTTTGTAGGGTATCTCAAGTTTCTATAAATTGGAAAGTTCTCAAAAAAAGTATTTGAAATCTGTATATAAAACAATATGAACACTAGATGGCGACACATAAATACTTTGATACTTGCACGAAATAAACTGATATTTTACTTTTATTTCTAATATCTTTGTCCACACAGCTATCTGTGCTCTTCCCATTACGGGTATCGAAACCCTGTTTTTAGCGTTGTAAGTTCACAGATATGCCTGCCGTTGTGCCACTGGGGGGGGGGGGTTAATACCTTTACACATACTAATCAAAATATTTGCATGATTTTGTTGTTCAACACAAGTTATACCACATTTTTTCCCCTCCTGATTGTAATTTCTACACAGTTTCATAAAATCTTATGCAGCAGCTTCTCATAACATATTTTAAAGTAAGTGTACAATAATTATTTTAGGTAACAATTTTAGTAAAATATAAAATAATAATTATATTGTATTTCTAACGTATATGGGTTGTGCTTTCGCTTATTTTAAAGTGCATAAAATATATTTGTACAGCAACAAGTATGGTTTTAGGGGAAAATAAAACTATAAACGAATTATATAGAAATAAAGTATTTGGGCTTTGAGTTTTTAATATTAACATTTTGTAGATATGCTTAAACTAAGTAATTTTTATATAGTTAAAACTATGTGGTTAAAGTAAGAAAGGATGCATGATATTTTAGAGCTCTGCTTAATACAGAATAAAATATATATTGTAGAAGACAGTAGTCAAAGTGGTACTAATAAATCAACAAGTGACTAAGTATAATCCTTATTTATGTTTAGATATAGCTCATAGTTTGTTTCCCCACTTAGTTAAATGTTAGTTCGGTTATTTAGCCTTTTTTTTTAAATAGCAATTCTACGCTGAACAGAACATAAACTAAGAAACACAAAACAGAAAAGTTTCATGAGGTTAATTGCCCTCCTAACAATATGCTTTCACACCTTGACTGAAACGCTAAATTTGTTATGTTCTTACTTTTTTTAAAACCAGCAACTTTAGCATAAACAGAACACAAATTAATATTTACTCCTTTTATTACGTTTCACAGCGCTGTTTCTTGAGATTAATTAACCTCCTAACAATGTGCTTTCACACCTTGACTAAAACACTAAATTTCCTATGCAGTTACATAATTGGCCAGAACATTTCTCCCTTCAGCCGCCGCCTCCCCCCGCTCCCGCTGGCCCAACAATAAGTCTGAAGGCTTATAACACTGAAGATTGAATTTCGATACCCGCGGTAGGCAGAGTATAGATAGCCCATTGCATAACTTTGTTTGTACTTAACAAGAAACAAACCTTACATAAATCAGTTGCAAGGATTTAGGTTAAGCAGTTGTTTTAAAAATTTTGGGATACATCTGTATTCTTATTAAAATAGTAAACTGTATTCAGTTTACGAAATAAACACAAGAAAGTATTTCATAATATTTTATCAAGATCTATGTTTTCATTACTTTACTGGAAGTCAAAATTCTGTTATGAGTAATGTAATCCACCCAGGGTTTATATTACTACAAACCACATGTGTGTAAAGTAAGTGTGCTAGATTAACTGTTTCATACATAAAACATTTTTACTGTTCATTTTGGAATTGTTTTTCAGTAATATAGGAAGGGTTCTCTTAAATACACAATTCTAAGTAAGTGCAGGGGGAGAAAATGGTTGATCAAAAAGCATCAAGTAGTGCATCCTTCCTGTTTCTGTTATTTTTATGTATTTCAACATTTCTATTCTCGCCGTAGGATTCATCTATTTTTTTTTGTTTCTTTGATTCATATTTACACAAAAGTCATCCAATAGGTAACTCAAGCAGTAAGTATTGTTGTTAATTTGTGAATCCAAATGTAAGAATGCTTTAGAAGAGTTGTTGGGCTGAATATTTTTAATAATGATGTGAAATTTTCCTTTCACATTCAAGGCGATGACACTGGTTACCCCAATTTTGTTTCTTTTGTCACACTATTGTTATTATCCCATTATCTTATTTTCATAGAGGGCTCGAAGTGACCTAATGATTAGCGTGCTCGGACTGTGAATGTGAGGGTCCTTGGTTCATGACCCATTGCCACGAAAACGTGCTCGGCACTTTGGAGTCTAGAACCGAGTTAACCTCATATTCGATCACAAATGAGTAGTCCAAGAGTTGGAGGTGGGTACTATTGAACAGCTATCTTTTCACTAGTCTATCAGATTATAATAAGGAAATGATGCACGCAGCTAACCTTTTGTGTAGCTTTGCGTTAAAATTTTGAAACAATCTAACATTTTAATAGCATTATTTTTACATAGCTTTATAACCAAGATTCAAACAGTTCAAGATATTCCATAAGAATAAATAACAAATGTAATTGAAATGGAAGGTAAGAGAAGTATTTTGTTAATATATATATATATATATATACACAGTAAAATTGTTTGTTTGTTGATTCTTAAGCACAAAGCTACACAATGCATTATCTGTGTTGTTCCCACCACAGGTACCGAACCCAAAAATTAGCGTTATAAGCCTTCAGACTTACCGCTGATTCACTTGGGGATTGTAGAATCGGCTATTGTGACCAATATTAATCTGGCGGTTGATTCATATATTATTTATAGGCACCCATTTGATGGAAATTATACAGAAAATCATGAAAAAATTAAGCGTTTTGGCGCGAAATGTCATGACCTTCTACATTTTGTTTTACTTGTAAAAACGCAATTAGCACAAATGAGAAATGAAGTATAGGTAAACTCGCCCAAAGTACATAGACTCAGTTTTTTTTTACTATAAGAAGTGCTCTTGTTAAGAGAACATGTGGTTAATAACAAACCATTCCCTTGTGTTGATTATGCTCAATTTGCGTGTTTTATTTAACTGACCTTAAACTAATTTTGAATTGCATACAACTAACACAAACGCGCATCCTCCAGGTGGTAAGTGGTAAGTTTTTAGACTTGCAATGTTAAAATCCGGGGTTTGATTCCCCGCAGTGGATAGAGGACAGATAGCTCATTCTGTAGCTTTCGCTAAAACAACAAGACCAACGATAACCACAAACGCATTTCTATTTGATAGAAATTTAATGTCGTTTAGTGCTTTCACGTGGTTCACATTATACTTATTTTTTTTTGGTCGAGGGATGTAGAGAATGACCAAATGGACGTTTTATTGATGAAATGTATACAAAAAAAAACACACACATTAATTGGGTAAGCAGTAAAATGAGTTAGAAAAGAACATAAATATTGGGGATTTAAAAAAAATGGATTAACGAAACACTATGAAGAGGTTTGTTTGTAATTAAGCACAAAGCTATACAATGGAGTTAGAAAAGAACATACATATTGCGGATTTTAAAATTATGTTTAAAAAATGGATTAACGAAACACTATGAAGAGGTTTGTTTGTAATTAAGCACAAAGCTATACAATGGAGTTAGAAAAGAACATACATATTGCGGATTTTAAAAAAAATGGATTAACGAAACACTATGAAGAGGTTTGTTTGTAATTAAGCACAAAGCTATACAATGGAGTTAGAAAAGAACATACATATTGCGGATTTTAAAATATGTTTAAAAAAATGGATTAACGAAACACTATGAAGAGGTTTGTTTGTAATTAAGCACAAAGCTATACAATGGACTATCTGTGCTCTGTCTACCACGGTTATCAAAACGCGGATTCTAGCGTTGGAAGTCCGCAGACATACCGCTGTGCCACTGAGGGGCCTATGAAGAGGTAGATTAAAGTGATATTTAAATATTGAAAAGGCATTTGAAAGGATTTTCAAAATTGTTCCAATATAGAGAAAGAAGAGAAAAATGGTTTTATTGACTAATTTAAAATATAGTAAGTCATGAAATACCGAAACAACCTAATTTGATCAGTGTTTGAGAACTACAATAAAAAACTAAGTGGTTTATTTGTTTTGTTGCTAATTTCAAAGCTGCACAATTGGTTATCTGTGCTCTGCCCACCATGGGTATCGAAATCCGATATTTAGTGTTATAAGATCTCGGACACTTACTACTGAGCCACCAGAGGACAACATGAAGTGGAAGCTTATTTGAAATCTGGCTTTTAAAAATACGTGCAATTTTTTTTGTGAAATGAAAAGGGGGCAAACGCCCTCTTGTCCCTTCCTGCGGGCGCCCATGCTGAATGCTGAATACTTAACTTTTTGCTTTATCAATAACTTTGCTGATAATTCTTAATTTTCATTAACACGAGAGTACGGCACACAGTGGCGTAGCCATGGGGGCGCGAAAGGGCGCAATACACCCTCTCATAACAAAAATGCGCCCTCTAAAAAGCTGCTTTAAAAAAATTAAATAATGCCTCTTTTTACTTTTTTCAAACTTAAATCATTTTTTTGAACTTGAATAATTCCAATGTACTCATGTATAAAAAATATTAGGTAACTGAAGTAATAGTTGCTGTAAATCATTATTTATAAAATAAAATATATTTGTACCTATGCTTTCGGCTTTTGTGTTTTTTATCGCATCGACGGCTGCATACCGCTGACGTGGATTATTCAGATTCGTCAGATTTCAAATAAATTGTCATTGATCGATGCAACGTTAATGGATCGTTTACTGATAAAATAACAATTATAACTGAATGTTAGACAACGTGTTGCTTCTTACACAAAACAAGAGCATAGTTGAATACACTAAATTATTCGTGTTAGAAGTGAATTATTGTGCAAGAAGGGAACTGCATGCACTCATCGAACAGTGAAGATAAGAAGACACATAACTGAAACCTCTCTCTCTCATTCTTGTTTATGTATTGTTAGATTTACAGTGTTATTGCCGGAAAGATTCTATCCACGGCATCCATTTTGTTCTTCAGAGGTGAGGAAATGTTACTTTAATTGTTAGCAGGCACTTTAGTAAATTCTATATAATAGTTTAGGAATCGGTCTTATTACTTACTAGCTGA
>NW_013666015.1:228174-234584 GCF_000517525.1 Limulus polyphemus | reverse complement strand
GTACACAATAAAGGTGGATGAAACTCGTGATAAGTGCAACTGTGATAATCTGTGCTAATGTGTGAGATACTTACAAGACAGAAATATTGTTGAACATCTACTTGCAGTTATTCAAGTTTCCAGTTTTGATGCACATTCCTTGACTGACTCCATCATAGCAACACTTCAAGAGCATAGGTTCAGTTTGGAAAACGTTCTTAGCCAATGCTATGATGGAGCTAATGTGATGTCGGGACGATCTGGGGTGTTCAAAAACTTCTCTATGAAAGACTGGGCCGATCTGTCCCCTACGTGCACTGCCTAAACCACCAGCTACACCTTGTAGTTGTGCATGCGATTTCGGCTGCAGATGTTGACGTGGACGCCTTTTTGGCACTTGCAACATCCTGTACAACTTCATACGTAAATCAACTGTGTCTGTTCACTACACTGGGCAAGCACTGAAACGACTGTTGGAACAGCGGTGGACTAGCCACCTAGCTACTTTGAAAGTCATCACTAGATCATATAAAACTATCTTGACGATTCTGTAGGACATTGCCACAAATGAGAATAACACATTCTAACCTGAATTAGTGGTAGAGGCAATCGGATTGTTGAAGCTGATCAAAAAGAAACCCTTTCTGTTCCATGCTGTAGCTGTCCACAAAGCACTGAGTATACTAGCACCTGTCAACATTAATCTACAATCAGTCACTACCAATCTTATGCAGGCCTTGACGCTGATATAATCTTCGCGAGCATCCATTGCTTTGTTGAGAACAGATGAAACATTTACTACTTTGCTGGATGAAATTAAGCTGATTCTGCAAAATACTGCGGGTGATGATAACAGCGTAGCAGTACAAGATCATCAGCCAGCAAAAAAGAGAAGACATCATGAAAAGTCTGGTTTCAAAGACTACATTGTTGACCATCTGCCCAGAGATAACACCAATTTGTCAGAAAATGATAACCTCAAACGATCGTGGTTCTGTCTAATTAACAGCATCCTGGTTGAGCTTGATGGACGTTTCTCGGAGAAAATTTCGCATCTTATTCGTGCCATGGAGTCACTAAATCCCGAATCAGAACATTTATTTGACAAAGACCGAATCAGTCTTGAAATGGACAGCTTTGTTTTGGCTCAAATTGATGTTGCCAAAAAAATACATCAGGGACCACTGAAGGAAAAACGACAAACCTAACCTGGTGTCTGTTTTGCAACAGCTTTTCCATTTGACATCGAAGGGCTTTCCAGCCATTACAGAACTGTATGAGGCAGCATTAATAACTGGATCCTCAACTGCAACATCTGAAAGAGTTTTTTTCTGCTCTGACAAATGTGCTTACAGACCTCCGTCAGTCGATTTCTCATGAGAGACTGGCGAACTTGATCCTCATAGGGTTTGAGAAGTGCATCCATGATGATACATGTCAGAGTGTTGATGAGAAGCATAAGATATTGAGAGACTTCAATTCTATTCAGAATAGACGATTACAGTTGTTTTAATAACAAAATTTGGACTTGGTTTACATTGCTTTAATTAATTACAAGAGTTTACAGTTGTTTTACAGTTTTACAGCGATTACAGTTGTGTTAATAACAAAATTTGGACTTGGTTTACATTGCTTTAATTAATTACAAGGGTTTACAGTTGTTTTACAGTTTTACAGCGATTACAGTTGTTTTAATAACAAAATATGGACTTGATTTACATTGCTTTAATTAATTACAAGGGTCCAAACAACTTTCCCTGAGACTGACTCGTGCTTTCTGTTTTGATTAACTTACCAGTTCATACCTAACTTGTCGAATATCAAAGATTTTTTTTATGAGTGAATTCACTTATGAATTAATAAGGAACATCAATAAATGATGACAAAAATTTATAACGAAAACTGAAAATGATTACAATGTACTCGCGCCCTTTGGATTTGTCATTGCGCCCTCAATGTGTGCGTCCTGGCTACGACACTGACGGCACATAACACACATCAAAATTCTGTGCCTTTTAATTAAAATCTGGTTGTTACTTCCTACAAATACAACTTTACATTTTCCAAAGGGGTAAAATCTAATACTAAAAACAATAATAGAGTAATGAAACATACTTGCTTAATATAAGTAGCTTTATTTAAAAGTATGCTCTATAAGACCGAAACGGACGACGTTTATAAGCACAATAAAATATTTACTGACAAAAACACGAGTCAACTAGCTTCGGCAATAGCAGTTTCATTTATCAGGACTGTCACTACATTGAAAGATCAGTCTACATATATATACTCAAAATGAAAGGAAAGGACATAATGACTAATATTGAGGTAAATAGGAAACAATTTTTTTCCAGAATGTTACATTTCTTGAGCTTCTTCTCTGTTATAAGTGGCTTTATTTTGTATTATACTGTTACGTCTCCGTTTGTTAATTGATTTTTCCGTAACTTCGTTCCAACGAAACTTTAACGACACAAGTCTTTACTTAATAAAACTGGTTTATTCTTTCCGAATACAACTTTACCGATACACTCAACTTCAATACTCGCGCTAAAACAACACTGTAACGAACGAACGTTAACTTCAACAATACCCTGTGACTGCAGTTCAATTACTCACTGTCCACACACACATTACATTCCCCTCTTTTATATACCAGCCTACCCTATCTAGCAAATACTAGACCATTCGCCAAGATACGGGATAGTTCTAGAAAATAGAGGGCGCCACAGCAGTCATGTGACTCGCTGACGCAACAATACCAAGTCTCATTCTAAAATTGTCTTCTAATTTAGCTTTAGCATTTTAAAATTATCCTTAAATCTTCCAGACTTGTTTGTTTTTTGTCTGTGTTAAGCAAAAAAACAAAAAAAAAAACAACAATAACAACAAAAAACACTACACAAAGGGCTGTTTGTGCTCTGCCCATCACCGGTATCAAAACTCCATTTTTAGCGTTATAAGTCCAGAGACTTACCACTGAGTTACTGAGAGACTCTTTCAGACCTACTCCTCATTACAAGTCTAAAATTATTCAGCCACAGTTGAAGATAAAGCTTTATCATTTTTATACCATTAAAATATTCTTTTAATCTTAGTTTTAAGTCTTATTTGAGCCATATAAATCTTAACACAAGTACAGATAATTTGATATATATATATATATATACTGTCTTTTTCATAATTTGACTTTGGGTCTTTTCTTAAGAGTCTTAAATAATTTCCAGTTTATTTTGTGAAATGAAAAAAAAACTATATTTTTCTAAGGTGTCTAAATGGATTTCCTAGTTATTGAGAAGTACCACAAAAGTAAGGCATACAATTCAACTGTTTTTCTGAGAAAATTCTTGAAGGGTCAATTCAGAATACTCCATTTATAGATTTTTTTCCTTCGTATTTTGAAAACCTCTACCAACAAAGATATGTTCAAAACCACCACTATATCAGATACAGCTTCTCATTATTTAAATCTTTCATGTCAGAACAAATATCAAGGGCCTGCCATGTTTATGTATAACGTAATTTCTGATATAAAGGTTAACTAGATTCTTGATGTGGCGACACGCTGACAGTAAAAGACTTCGATCTGCATTACACATTTAAAAGGTGACTTTTGTTCCCTAATTTCCATAGTAAATTTAATTTATTCATTATTCTTATTCATATACTGCAAAAAATCTATTAACGCGTATTTTCACGTCTCCACACCATGAAGAATCAACAATAAAGTATTTATACCTAATGGGTTCGAAGATAGCTTGATGTAATTTAGTTGTTTCAAAAATACCCATAAGAAGAAGGGGAATCCTTAATAGCCGCTACACTTGAAATTCTTATAGGCAGGATTAGAGAAAATTAATCTATGAAATCTAGTTTTCCTTTTTATTAGCTATATTTTTGTGCCCCAGAAATACCAAACGTAGGGCGCACGTATACCTGATTCGATTTTATTACTCATCAGGATCTCTACCAGCCTTCCCTCAAACTGAAATTCTTTTAAGCAGAATTAAAGTAAATTAATCAATGAGACCTTGGGCGTGATCAAATAAATCAACCGAAAGGGTTTGGCCTCCCGAGTCCAAAACTGTAATTATATTTCAAATCGGTCAAGAGTTGACGGAGCTATGAGCTCTAAGTTTGTACTTAAAAAACAACAACTCAGAGCCATTTTATGAGCCGCAATACCGCGGCTAAAAATGTTGTTTGTAGTAGGAGACAAAAGAGACCCCAGCGCCAAACCACTAATTTGTTGAAAACTTATGAATGCTTAACACTAATTTTGACCAGGCAAACTAATTCTTTACTACGAGCTGTATAAATTACTTCGATTATGCTGTAATTTACTTGACAAAGGGCGTCTTTCTATATATTGGAACAGTATCTAAGAATACAAGCGGTTCATTAGCTTCCACTTCTATACCTTTAAGACTTTCTACAAAAGCAACAGAGTATTAGACGTACGTTTGAATTCTCGAATGTTTAAATAAAACAATTTCTTCATTAATGAAGATACTAAAAGATGCGTGGGTGATCCTCGGTAACTTGTTTGTTTGTTTTTAATTATGCACAAAGCTACACGAGGGCTATCTGTGCTCTGCCCACCACGGGTATCGAAACCCGGTTTCTAGCGTTGTAAGTCCGTAGACATGCCGCTGTGCCACTGGGGGGCTCGGATACTTACAATAGGTCTATACTGAACATTCTGTTTTAATGAATTTTTGATAATGCACACGTTTTAGACACATGACAATTACAAGGAATACAACATCTTTTTTTTCACTATCAGTGTTAACAATTTTGCATTTTTAACAGCAGTTTTTACTGTATTTCAAATAACGTGAGGCACCTATTATTAAATTTTTACGGGTTTTATTTTTTAGTAACTTAGAAATATCTTCTTCATAATTTGTGGTATCAATCATTACAATCTTCAATAACCTTGTAAATTATGACGTTCTAGTTATCCCTTAATTCATTTAAAATATACTGGAACCTTTTTTCACCAGAAAAATATTATATTAAAATATTGTTGCGTCAGCGAGACACGTGACTGGTGTGGCGCCACCTATTTTCTAGAACTATCCTGTACCTTGGCGAATGCTCTAGCATTTACTAGATATAGGGTAGTTTGGTATATAAAAGAGGGTGACAACGTGACGGGGAATGATGTAATGTGTGTGTAGGTAATGAGTAATTGAACTGCAGTCAGAGAGAGACGTATTGTTGAAGTTACCGTTCGTTGATATAGCGTTTGTTTTAGCGCGATTGTTGAAAACAAGTGTATCGTAAAGTTATATTCGGAAAGAATAAACCAGTTTTATTAAGTAAATACTTGCGTCGCTAAAGTTTCGTCGGAACGAAGTTACGGAAAATTAATTAACAAACGGAGACGTAACAATATCTATACGTTCATTCCTTATGCTATTTATATTACTCGTATTATAATTCCCTAATCCATTATCTATCGCAACAATTAAGTCTTCAGTTTTGGGTCATTTCTAAGACAAAGTTAAATCGAAATGATAAAAAATTATTTTTTTGTTCTAAAGTTAAATCGAAACGCGGCAATTTCTTTGAAGGTGAACTAAATTCGAAGGTTTTAAATAGTTTATGTATCTTAATATCTTTTGTTCATTAATACATTAAGTTTAACTTTCAAGGGCTGTATTTATCTTCTCTTCATTTCGAAAGTGTATTTCAATAAACTAAATCAAATAAGCTCCATTCTTGTGCGGTTGCAATCTTAACAAGTTTGTGAAATTTCACGTCTTTCATCCCTGATTACCGTTCTAAGAATGCCCAGTTCCAGTTTCTTTAATATACGCGTCACCATTTTGCTGCTCATATTACAATTCACTGTAGTAGTGGTCGGTAACGCCCCATATTGATTATATCCAATTAGAAAACCAAGTTGGATTACACGGCTGTGTAAGTTTCATCGATAAAATGTAAAACCCTTCGCCTTATAGCCTTTCGATATTTTATTATAGCTGGTTTCCTGGTGGGGCAGTGGTAATTTACAAGACTTACAACGCTAAAACCTGGGGTTTGTTCCCTGTAGTTGACACAGCAGATAGCTTAATGTGACTTTTCTATAAAACAAAACAAGTTATATATTCAATTATTATTTTATTATGCATATAAACGTTGTTTGTTTCGGTTTTAGAAATAAACAGCATAATCTGCTTTAAAATAAATTAAATACATTATGTTACGTCTGTGTTCGTTTGTTAATTTCCCGTAAAAATTCTTTCCGAAGAATTTCAGCGATACAAGTCCTTTCTTAAATAAGACTAGTTTATTCTTTCTCAATACACTTAATTTCCACAGTCACTTTAACTTAAACACACGTTATAATTCACAACTATTCACGCACTTTACTTACGGTCACTGCCGCGCTTGACTCAATTGTCCGTCTCTGTCTCTGCCTG